>NW_027311414.1:0-28521 GCF_047496795.1 Chiloscyllium punctatum | reverse complement strand
TGAGGGAGGGAGGGTGTGTGTGTATATGAGGGAGGGTGTGTGTGTGTGTGTGAGGGAGGGTGTGTGTGTGTGTGTGAAAGAGTTTGTGTGTGTGAGGGAGGGTGGGTGTTTGGGGGTGAGGGAGGGTGTGTGAGTGTGTGAGGGAGGGTGTGTGTGTGTGTGTGTGTGAGGGAGGGTGTGTGTGTGTGTGGGAGGGAGGGTGTGTGTGTGTGAGGGAGGGAGGGTGTGTGTGTGAGGGAGGGTGTGTGCGTGCGTGTGAAGGAGGTTCCGTTTGTGAGGGAGTGTGTGTGTGTGTGTGTGAGGGAGGGTGGGTGTGTGTGTGTGCGTGTGTGTGGGAGGGTGGGGTGTGTGTGTGTGGGGAGGGAGTGAGGGTGTGTGTGTGTGTGGGAGGGAGGGTGTGTGTGTGTGAGGGAGGGTGTGTGTGTGCGTGTGAAAGAGTTTGTGTGTGTGAGGGAGGGAGGGTGTGTGTGTGTGAGGGAGGGTGTGTGGGTGTGAGGGAGCGTGTGTGTGTGTGAGGGAGGTGTGTGCGTGTGAGGGAGGGTGTGTGTGTGCGTGTGAAAGAGTTTGTGTGTGTGAGGGAGGGAGGGTCTGTGTGTGTGTGAGGGAGGGTGTGTGTGTGTGTGTGTAAGGGAGGGAGGGTGTGTGTGTGTGAGGGAGGGTGTGTGCGTGTGAGGGAGGGTGTGTGTGTGCGTGTGAAAGAGTTTGTGTGTGTGAGGGAGGGTGTGTGTGTGTGTGTGTGTGAGGGAGGGTGTGTGTGTGTGAGGGAGCGTGTGTGCGTGTGTGTGTGAGAGAGGGGTGTGTGTGTGTGTGTGAGAGAGTTGGGGGTTGGTGTGTGTGAGGGAGGGTGTGTGTGTGAGGGAGGGTGGGTGTGTGTGTGTGTGAGAGAGGGGTGTGTGTGTGAGGGAGGGTGGGTGTGTGTGTGAGGGAGGGTGGGTGTGTGTGTGTGTGAGGGAGGGTGTGTGTGTGAGGGAGGGAGGGTGTGTGTGTGAGGGAGGGTGTGTGTGTGTGTGAGGGAGGGTGTGTGTGTGTGAGGGAGGGTGTGTGTGTGTGTAAGGGAGGGTGTGTGAGTGTGTGTGTGTGCGTGTGAGGGAGGGTGTGAGCGCGTGAGGGAGGGTGTGTGTGTGTGAGGGAGGGTGTGTGTGTGTGAGGGAGGGTGTGTGTGTGCGTGTGAGGGAGGGTGTGTGCGCGTGAGGGAGGGTGTGTGTGTGTGCCTGTGAGGGAGGGTGTGCGTGTGCCTGTGAGGGAGGGTGTGCGTGTGCGTGTGAGGGAGGGTGTGTGTGTGTGAGGGAGGGAGGGTGTGTGTGTGAGGGAGGGTGTGTGTGTGTGAGAGGGAGGGTGTGTGTGAGAGGGAGGGTGTGTGTGTGAGAGGGCTGTGTGTGTGTGTGAGAGAGGGGTGTGTGTGTGTGTGTGTGTGTGTGAGGGAGGGTGTGCGTGTGAGACCTGGTGTGCGTGTGAGGGAGGGTGTGTGCATGTGAGGGAGGGTGTGTGTGCATGTGAGGGAGGGTGTGTGCGTGTGAGGGAGGGGTGTGTGCGTGTGAGGCAGGGTGTGTGCGTGTGAGGGAGGGTGTGCGTGTGAGGGAGGGTGTGTGTATGTGAGGGAGGGTGTGTGTGTGAGAGAGAGAGGGGTGTGTGTGTGTGTGTGAGAGAGAGGGGTGTGTGTGTGAGAGAGAGGGGTGTGTGTGTGAGAGAGAGGGGGGTGTGTGTGTGCGTGAGAGAAGGGGGGTGTGTGTGTGTGTGAGAGAGGGGTGTGTGTGTGAGAGAGGGGTGTGTGTGTGAGAGAGGGGTGTGTGTGTGTGTGTGTGTGTGTGAGAGAGAGGGGGTGTGTATGTGTGAGAGAGAGGGGGTGTGTGTGTGTGAGAGAGAGGGGGCGTGTGTGTGTGAGAGAGAGGGGGCGTGTGTGTGTGTGAGAGAGGGGGCGTGTTTGTGTGTGTGAGAGAGGGGGTGTGTGTGAGAGAGGGGGTGTGTGTGTGTGAGGGAGGGTGTGTGTGTGAGGGAGGGTGTGTGTGAGGGAGGGTGTGTGTGTATGTGAGGGAGGGTGTGTGTGTGTGTGAGGGAGGGTGTGTGTGAGGGAGGGTGGGTGTGTGTGTGTGAGGGAGGGTGGGGTGTGTGTGTGTGTGAGGGTGTGTGTGTGTGTGTGGGTGTGTGTGTGTGTGTGAGGGTGTGTGTGTGTGTGAGGGCGTGTGTGTGTATGTGTGAGGGTGTGTGTGTGTGTATGTGTGAGGGTGTGTGTGTGTGTGTGTGAGAGGGTGTGTGTGTGTGTGAGGGAGGGTGTGTGTGTGTGTGAGGGAGGGTGTGTGTGTGTGTGAGGGAGGGGGTGTGTGTGTGTGAGGGAGGGTGTGTGTGTGTGAGGCTGTGCGTGTGAGGGAGGGTGTGAGGGTGTGCGTGTGAGGGAGGGTGTGTGTGTGCGCGCGTGAGGGAGGGTGTGTGTGTGCGCGCGTGAGGGAGGGTGTGTGTGTGTGCCTGTGAGGGAGGGTGTGTGTGTGTGTCCCTGTGAGGGAGGGTGTGTGTGTGTGTCCCTGTGAGGGGAGGGTGTGTGTGTGCGTGTGAGGGAGGGTGTGTGTGTGTGAGGGAGGGTGTGTGTGTGTGAGGGAGGGAGGGTGTGTGTGTGAGAGGGAGGGTGTGTGTGTGAGAGGGAGGGTGTGTGTGTGAGAGGGTGTGTGTGTGTGTGAGAGGGAGGGTGTGTGTGTGTGAGAGGGAGGGTGTGTGTGTGTGGGAGGGTGTGTGTGTGAGGGAGGGAGGGTGTGTGTGAGAGGGAGGGTGTGTGTGTGAAGGAGGCTGTGTGTGTGTGTGGGAGGGTGTGTGTGTGTGTGGGAGGGTGTGTGTGTGTGTGGGAGGGTGTGTGTGTGGGAGGGTGTGTGTGGGTGAGGGAGGGTGTGTGTGTGTGTGTGTGTGTGAGAGAGGGGGTTGTGTGTGTGTGTGAGAGAGGGGGTTGTGTGTGTGTGTGGGAGAGGGGGTTGTGTGTGTGTGTGGGAGAGGGGGTTGTGTGTGTGTGTGAGGGAGGGTGGGTGTGTGTGTGTGAGGGAGGGTGTGTGTGTGTGAGGGAGGGGTGTGTGTGTGTGTGAGGGAGGGTGTGTGTGTGTGAGGAAAGGTGTGTGTGTGTGTGGGAGGGTGTGTGTGTGTGTGGGAGGGTGTGTGTGTGAGGGAGGGAGGGTGTGTGTGTGTGAAGGAGGATGTGTGTGTGAAGGAGGCTGTGTGTGTGTGAAGGAGGCTGTGTGTGTGTGAGGGAAGGTGTGTGTGTGTGTGGGAGGGTGTGTGTGTGTGTGGGAGGGTGTGTGTGTGGGAGGGTGTGTGTGGGTGAGGGAGGGTGTGTGTGTGTGTGTGTGTGAGAGAGGGGGTTGTGTGTTTGTGTGAGAGAGGGGGTTGTGTGTGTGTGTGGGAGAGGGGGTTGTGTGTGTGTGTGAGGGAGGGTGGGTGTGTGTGTGTGAGGGAGGGTGTGTGTGTGTGAGGGAGGGTGTGTGTGTGTGTGAGGGAGGGTGTGTGTGTGTGAGGAAAGGTGTGTGTGTGTGAGGGAGGGTGGGTGTGTGTGTGTGAGGGAGGGTGGGTGTGTGTGTGAGGGAGGGTGGGTGTGAGGGTGTGTGTGTGTGAGGGAGGGTGTGTGTGTGTGAGGGAGGGTGTGTGTGTGTGTGTGTGAGGGTGTGTGTGTGTGTGTGGGAGGGTGTGTGTGTGTGTGTGGGAGGGTGTGTGTGTGTGTGTGGGAGGGTGTGTGTGTGTGTGGGAGGGTGTGTGTGGGTGAGGGAGGGTGTGTGTGTGTGTGTGTGAGAGAGGGGGTTGTGTGTGTGTGTGGGAGAGGGGGTTGTGTGTGTGTGTGAGGGAGGGTGGGTGTGTGTGTGTGAGGGAGGGTGTGTGTGTGTGTGAGGGAGGGTGGGTGTGTGTGAGGGAGGGTGGGTGTGTGTGTGTGAGGGAGGGTGGGTGTGTGTGTGTGAGGGAGGGTGTGTGTGTGTGAGGGAGGGTGTGTGTGTGTGAGGGAGGGTGTGTGTGAGGGAGGGTGTGTGTGTGTGAGGGTGTGTGTGTGTGAGGGTGTGTGTGTGTGTGAGGGTGTGTGTGTGTGTGTGTGAGGGTGTGTGTGTGTGTGAGGGAGGGTGTGTGTGTGTGAGGGAGGGTGTGTGTGTGTGTGAGGGAGGGTGTGTGTGTGTGTGTGTGAGGGAGGGTGTGTGTGTGTGTGTGTGAGGGAGGGGTGTGTGTGTGTGTGTGAGGGAGGGTGTGTGTGTGTGTGAGGGAGGGTGTGTGTGTGAGGGAGGGAGGGTGTGTGTGTGTGTGTGGGAGGGAGGGTGTGTGTGTGAGGGAGGGAGGGTGTGTGTGTGTGTGTGCGTGTCTGTGTGTGAGGGAGGGAGGGTGTGTGTGTTTGGGAGGGAGTGTGTGTGTGTGGGAGGGAGTGTGTGTGTGTGAGGGAGGGAGGGTGTGCGTGTGTGTGTGAGGGAGGGTTTGTGTGTGTGTGTGTGAGGGATGGTGTGTGTGTGTGTGAGGGAGGGAGGGTGTGTGTGTGTGAGGGAGGGAGGGTGGGTGTGTGTGTGTGTGGGAGGGTGTGTGTGTGTGAGGGAGGGTGTGTGTGTGTGTGGGAGGGTGTGTGTGTGTGTGGGAGGGTGTGTGTGTGTGTGAGGGAGGGTGTGTGTGTGTGTGAGGGAGGGTGTGTGTGTGTGTGAGGGAGGGTGGGTGTGTGTGTGAGGGAGGGTGGGTGTGTGTGTGAGGGAGGGTAGGTGTGTGTGTGTGAGGGAGGGTGGGTGTGTGTGAGGGAGGGAGGGGTGTGTGTGTATATGAGGGAGGGTGTGTGTGTGTGTGTGAGGAGGGTGTGTGTGTGTGTGTGAAAGAGTTTGTGTGTGTGAGGGAGGGTGGGTGTTTGGGGGTGAGGGAGGGTGTGTGAGTGTGTGAGGGAGGGTGTGTGTGTGTGTGTGTGAGGGAGGGTGTGTGTGTGTGTGGGAGGGAGGGTGTGTGTGTGTGAGGGAGGGAGGGTGTGTGTGTGAGGGAGGGTGTGTGCGTGCGTGTGAAGGAGGTTCCGTTTGTGAGGGAGTGTGTGTGTGTGTGTGAGGGAGGGTGGGTGTGTGTGTGTGCGGTGTGTGTGGGAGGGTGGGTGTGTGTGTGTGGGAGGGAGTGAGGGTGTGTGTGTGTGTGGGAGGGAGGGTGTGTGTGTGTGAGGGAGGGTGTGTGTGTGCGTGTGAAAGAGTTTGTGTGTGTGAGGGAGGGAGGGTGTGTGTGTGTGAGGGAGGGTGTGTGGGTGTGAGGGAGCGTGTGTGTGTGTGAGGGAGGTGTGTGCGTGTGAGGGAGGGTGTGTGTGTGCGTGTGAAAGAGTTTGTGTGTGTGAGGGAGGGAGGGTCTGTGTGTGTGTGAGGGAGGGTGTGTGTGTGTGTGTGTAAGGGAGGGAGGGTGTGTGTGTAAGGGAGGGAGGGTGTGTGCGTGTGAGGGAGGGTGTGTGCGTGTGAGGGAGGGTGTGTGTGTGCGTGTGAAAGAGTTTGTGTGTGTGAGGGAGGGTGTGTGTGTGTGTGTGTGAGGGAGGGTGTGTGTGTGTGAGGGAGGGTGTGTGCGTGTGTGTGTGAGAGAGGGGTGTGTGTGTGTGTGTGAGAGAGTTGGGGGTTGGTGTGTGTGAGGGAGGGTGTGTGTGTGAGGGAGGGTGGGTGTGTGTGTGTGTGAGAGAGGGGTGTGTGTGTGAGGGAGGGTGGGTGTGTGAGGGAGGGTGGGTGTGTGTGTGAGGGAGGGTGGGTGTGTGTGTGTGTGAGGGAGGGTGTGTGTGTGAGGGAGGGTGTGTGTGTGTGTGAGGAGGGTGTGTGTGTGTGAGGGAGGGTGTGTGTGTGTGTAAGGGAGGGTGTGTGAGTGTGTGTGTGTGTGCGTGTGAGGGAGGGTGTGAGCGCGTGAGGGAGGGTGTGTGTGTGTGAGGGAGGGTGTGTGTGTGTGAGGGAGGGTGTGTGTGTGCGTGTGAGGGAGGGTGTGTGCGCGTGAGGGAGGGTGTGTGTGTGTGCCTGTGAGGGAGGGTGTGCGTGTGCCTGTGAGGGAGGGTGTGCGTGTGCGTGTGAGGGAGGGTGTGTGTGTGTGAGGGAGGGAGGGTGTGTGTGTGAGGGAGGGTGTGTGTGTGTGAGAGGGAGGGTGTGTGTGAGAGGGAGGGTGTGTGTGTGAGAGGGCTGTGTGTGTGTGTGAGAGAGGGGTGTGTGTGTGTGTGTGTGTGTGTGAGGGAGGGTGTGCGTGTGAGACCTGGTGTGCGTGTGAGGGAGGGTGTGTGCATGTGAGGGAGGGTGTGTGTGCATGTGAGGGAGGGTGTGTGCGTGTGAGGGAGGGTGTGTGCGTGTGAGGGAGGGTGTGTGCGTGTGAGGGAGGGTGTGTGCGTGTGAGGCAGGGTGTGTGCGTGTGAGGGAGGGTGTGTGTATGTGAGGGAGGGTGTGTGTGTGAGGGAGGGTGTGTGTGTGAGGGAGGGTGTGTGTGTGAGGGAGGGAGGGTGTGTGTGAGGGAGGGAGGGTGTGTGTGTGGGAGGGAGGGTGTGTGTGTGGGAGGGAGGGTGTGTGTGTGTGTGAGGGAGGGAGGGTGTGTGTGTGTGTGAGGGAGGGTGTGTGTGAGGGAGGGAGGGGGTGTGTGTGTGAGGGAGGGAGGGTGTGTGTGTGTGTGAGGGAGGGAGGGTGTGTGTGAGGGAGGGAGGGTGTGTGTGTGAGGGAGGGAGGGTGTGTGTGTGTGTGAGGGAGGGAGTGTGTGAGGGAGGGAGGGTGTGTGTGTGAGTGTGTGTGTGTGTGTGTGAGGGAGGGAGGGTGTGTGTGTGTGTGCGTGTGAGGGAGGGTGTGTGTGTGTGTGCGTGTGAGGGAGGGTGTGTGTGTGTGTGCGTGTGAGGGAGGGAGGGTGTGTGTGTGTGTGTGAGGGAGGGTGTGTGTGTGTGAGGGAGGGTGTGTGTGTGTGAGGGACGGTGTGTGTGTGTGAGGGAGGGAGGGTGGGTGTGTGTGTGAGGGAGGGTGTGTGTGTGTGTGTGTGTGAGGGAGGGAGGGTGTGTGTGAGGGAGGGTGTGTGTGCGTGTGAGGGAGGGTGTGTGTGTGCGTGTGAGGGTGTGTGTGTGTGTGTGAGGGAGGGTGTGTGTGTGTGAGGGAGGGAGGGTGTGTGTGTGTGGGAGGGTGTGTGTGTGAGAGGGAGGGTGTGTGTGAGAGGGAGGGTGTGTGTGTGTGGGTGAGGGAGGGTGTGAGTGTGTGGGTGAGGGAGGGTGTGTGTGTGTGTGTGAGGGAGGGTGTGTGTGTGTGTGTGAGGGAGGGGTGTGTGTGTGTGTGTGTGAGGGAGGGTGTGTGTGTGTGAGGGAGGGTGTGTGTGTGTGTGAGGGAGGGTGTGTGTGTGTGAGGGAGGGTGTGTGTGTGTGAGGGAGGGTGTGCGTGTGAGGGAGGGTGTGCGTGTGAGGGTGTGTGTGCGTGTGAGGGTGTGTGTGTGTGTGAGGGTGTGTGTGTGTGTGTGTGAGGGTGTGTGTGTGTGTGAGGGTGTGTGTGTGTGTGTGTGTGTGTGAGGGAGGGTGTGTGTGTGTGTGAGGGAGGATGTGTGTGTGTGAGGGAGGGTGTGTGTGTGTGAGGGAGGGTGTGTGTGTGTGAGGGAGGGTGTGTGTGTGTGAGGGTGTGCGTGTGAGGGAGGGTGTGTGTGTGCGTGTGAGGGGTGTGTGTGTGTGCACGTGAGGGAGGGTGTGTGTGTGTGCCTGTGAGGGAGGGTGTGTGTGTGTGTGCCTGTGAGGGAGGGTGTGCGTGTGCCTGTGAGGGAGGGTGTGCGTGTGCCTGTGAGGGAGGGTGTGCGTGTGCGTGTGAGGGAGGGTGTGTATGTGTGAGGGAGGGAGGGTGTGTGTGTGAGGGAGGGTGTGTGTGTGTGTGAGGGAGGGTGTGTGTGAGAGGGAGGGTGTGTGTGAGAGGGAGGGTGTGTGTGAGAGAGGGCTGTGTGTGTGTGTGAGAAAGGGGTGTGTGTGTGTGTGTGCGTGTGAGGGAGGGTGTGTGCATGTGAGGGAGGGTGTGTGTGCATGTGAGGGAGGGTGTGTGTGCGTGTGAGGGAGGGTGTGTGCGTGTGAGGGAGGGTGTGTGCGTGTGAGGGAGGGTGTGTGTGTGAGGGAGGGTGTGTGTGTGTGAGGGAGGGTGTGTGTATGTGAGGGAGGGAGGGTGTGTGTGTGAGGGAGGGTGTGTGTGTGAGGGAGGGAGGGTGTGTGTGTGAGGGAGGGAGGGTGTGTGTGTGTGAGGGAGGGTGTGTGTGTGTGAGGGAGGGTGTGTGTGTGTGTGTGTGGGAGGGTGTGTGTGTGTGTGGGAGGGTGTGTGTGGGTGAGGGAGGGTGTGTGTGTGGGTGAGGGAGGGTGTGTGTGTGTGTGAGGGAGGGTGTGTGTGTGTGTGAGGGAGGGTGTGTGTGTGTGAGGGAGGGAGGGTGTGCGTGTGTGAAGGCGGGTGTGTGTGTGTGTGAAGGCGGGTGTGTGTGCGTGTGAGGGAGGGTGTGATTGTGCGTGGGTGAGGGAGGGTGTGCGTGGGTGAGGGAGGGTGTGCGTGTGTGTGTGAGGGAGGGTGTGCGTGTGTGAAGGCGGGTGTGTGTGTGTGTGAAGGCGGGTGTGTGTGTGTGTGAGGGAGGGTGTGTGTGTGTGTGTGAGGGAGGGTGTGTGTGTGTGTGAGGGAGGGTGTGTGTGTGTGTGTGAGGGTAACGGAGGGTATGTGTGGGTGCGGGAGAGTGTGGGGTTGAGGGAGTGTGTGTGTGTGGGTGAGGGAGGGTGTGTGTGTGGGGGTGAGGGAGGGTGTGTGTGTGGGTGAGGGCGGGTGTGTGTGTGGGGGTGAGGGAGGGTGTGTGTGTGGGGGTGAGGGAGGGTGTGTGTGTGGGGGTGAGGGAGGGTGTGTGTGTGGGGGTGAGGGAGGGTGTGTGTGTGGGGGTGAGGGAGGGTGTGTGTGTGGGGGTGAGGGAGGGTGTGTGTGTGGGGGTGAGGGAGGGTGTGTGTGTGTGGGGGTGAGGGAGGGTGTGTGTGTGGGGGTGAGGGAGGGTGTGTGTGTGGGGGTGAGGGAGGGTGTGTGTGTGGGGGTGAGGGAGGGTGTGTGTGTGGGGGTGAGGGAGGGTGTGTGTGTGTTGGGGTGCGAGAGGGTGTGTGTGTGGGAGTGAGGGAGGGTGTGTGTGTGTGGGGATGCGAGAGGGTGTGTGTGTGGGAGTGAGGGGGTGTGTGTGTGGGAGTGAGGGGGTGTGTGTGTGGGAGTGAGGGAGTGTGTGTGTGGGAGTGAGGGGGTGTGTGTGTGGGAGTGAGGGAGTGTGTGTGTGGGAGTGAGGGAGTGTGTGTGTGGGAGTGAGGGAGTGTGTGTGTGTGAGGGAGGGTGTGTGTGTGTGTGAGGGAGGGTGTGTGTGTGTGAGGGTGTGCGTGTGAGGGAGGGTGTGTGTGTGCGCGCGTGAGGGAGGGTGTGTGTGTGTGCGCGTGAGGGAGGGTGTGTGTGTGTGCCTGTGAGGGAGGGTGTGTGTGTGTGCCTGTGAGGGAGGGTGTGTGTGTGTGTGCCTGTGAGGGAGGGTGGGTGTGTGCGTGTGAGGGAGGGTGTGTGTGTGTGAGGGAGGGTGTGTGTGTGTGTGTGAGGGAGGGTGTGTGTGTGTGGGAGGGTGTGTGTGTGAGAGGGAGGGTGTGTGTGAGAGGGAGGGTGTGTGTGTGTGGGAGGGTGTGTGTGTGAGAGGGAGGGTGTGTGTGAGAGAGGGAGGGTGTGTGTGTGTGTGTGTGAGGGAGGGTGTGCGTGTGAGACCTGGTGTGTGTGAGAGAGGGAGGGTGTGTGTGTGTGTGTGTGAGGGAGGGTGTGCGTGTGAGACCTGGTGTGCGTGTGACGGTGTGTGTGTGTGTGTGAGGGAGGGAGTGTGTGTGTGAGGGAGGGTGTGTGCATGTGAGGGAGGGTGTGTGTGCATGTGAGGGAGGGTGTGTGTGCGTGTGAGGGAGGGTGTGTGCGTGTGAGGGAGGGTGTGTGCGTGTGAGGGAGGGTGTGTGCGTGTGAGGGAGGGTGTGTGCGTGTGTGAGGGAGGGAGGGTGTGTGTGTGAGGGAGGGAGGGTGTGTGTGTGTGAAGGAGGCTGTGTGTGTGTGAAGGAGGCTGTGTGTGTGTGAAGGAGGCTGTGTGTGTGTGAGGGAGGCTGTGTGTGTGTGAGGGAAGGTGTGTGTGTGAGAGGGAGGGTGTGTGTGGGTGAGGGAGGGTGTGTGTGTGTGTGTGTGTGAGAGAGGGGGTTGTGTGTGTGTGTGAGAGAGGGGGTTGTGTGTGTGTGTGAGAGAGGGGGTTGTGTGTGTGTGTGAGAGAGGGTGTGTGTGTGTGTGAGGGAGGGTGGGTGTGTGTGTGTGAGGGAGGGTGTGTGTGCGTGAGGGAGGGTGTGTGTGTGTGTGAGGGAGGGTGTGTGTGTGTGAGGGAGGGTGGGTGTGTGTGTGTGAGGGAGGGTGGGTGTGTGTGTGTGAGGGAGGGTGGGTGTGTGTGTGTGTGAGGGTGTGTGTGTGTGTGAGGGAGGGTGTGTGTGTGAGGGAGGGTGTGTGTGTGTGTGAGGGAGGGTGTGTGTGTGTGTGAGGGAGGGTGTGTGTGTGTGAGGGAGGGTGTGTGTGTGTGAGGGAGGGTGTGTGTGTGTGAGGGAGGGTGTGTGTGTGTGAGGGAGGGTGTGTGTGTGTGAGGGTGTGCGTGTGAGGGAGGGTGTGTGTGTGCGTGTGAGGGAGGGTGTGTGTGTGTGCGCGTGAGGGAGGGTGTGTGTGTGTGCGCGTGAGGGAGGGTGTGTGTGTGTGTGAGGGAGGGTGTGTGTGTGTGAGGGTGTGCGTGTGAGGGTGTGTGTGTGTGTGAGGGAGGGTGTGTGTGTGTGAGGGAGGGTGTGTGTGTGTGAGGGAGGGTGTGTGTGTGTGTGTGTGAGGGTGTGTGTGTGTGTGAGGGAGGGTGTGTGTGTGTGTGAGGGAGGGTGTGTGTGTGTGTGAGGGAGGGTGTGTGTGTGTGTGAGGGAGGGTGTGTGTGTGTGAGGGAGGGTGTGTGTGTGTGAGGGTGTGCGTGTGAGGGAGGGTGTGTGTGTGCGTGTGAGGGAGGGTGTGTGTGTGCGCGTGAGGGAGGGTGTGTGTGTGTGCCTGTGAGGGAGGGTGTGTGTGTGTGTGCCTGTGAGGGAGGGTGTGTGTGTGCCTGTGAGGGAGGGTGTGCGTGTGCGTGTGAGGGAGGGTGTGTGTGTGTGAGGGAGGGTGTGTGTGTGTGTGTGAGGGAGGGTGTGTGTGTGTGTGAGGGAGGGTGTGTGTGTGAGAGGGAGGGTGTGTGTGTGAGAGGGAGGGTGTGTGTGTGTGAGGGAGGGTGTGTGTGTGAGGGAGGGTGTGTGTGTGTGTGTGAGGGAGGGTGTGTGTGTGTGTGAGGGAGGGTGTGTGTGTGAGGGAGCGTGTGTGTGTGTGAGGGAGCGTGTGTGTCTGAGGGAGGGTGTGTGTGTGTGAGGGAGGGTGTGTGTGAGGGAGGGTGTGTGTGAGGGAGGGTGTGTGTGTGTGGGAGGGTGTGTGTGTGTGGGAGGGTGTGTGTGTGTGTGGGAGGGTGTGTGTGTGTGTGTGGGAGGGTGTGTGTGTGTGGGAGGGTGTGTGTGTGAGGGAGGGTGTGTGTGTGTGTGAGGGAGGGTGAGTGTGTGTGAGGGAGGGTGAGTGTGTGTGAGGGAGGGTGAGTGTGTGTGTGAGGGAGGGTGAGTGTGTGTGAGGGAGGGCGTGTGTGTGTGAGGGAGAGTGTGTGTGTGTGTGTGTGAGGGAGAGTGTGTGTGTGTGTGTGAGGGAGAGTGTGTGTGTGTGTGAGGGAGAGTGTGTGTGTGTGTGAGGGAGGGTGTGTGTGTGTGAGGGAGGGTGTGTGCGGGAGGGTGTGTGTGTGAGGGAGGGTGTGTGTGTGAGGGAGCGTGTGTGTGTGTGAGGGAGCGTGTGTGTGTGTGTGTGAGGGAGGGTGTGTGTGTGTGTGAGGGAGGGTGTGTGTGTGTGTGAGGGAGGGTGTGTGTGTGAGGGAGAGAGGGTGTGTGTGTGAGGGAGAATGTGTGTGTGTGTCAGGGAGAGTGTGTGTGTGTGAGGGAGGGTGTGTGCGTGTGTGTGAGGGAGGGTGTGTGTGTGTGTGTGTGTGGGAGGGTGTGTGTGTGTGTGAGGGAGGGTGTTTGTGTGTGTGTGTGAGGGAGGGGGTGTGTGTGTGAGGGAGGGTGTGTGTGTGTGTGGGGGGGTGTGTGTGTGTGAGTGAGGGTGTGTGTGTGAGGGAGGGTGTGTGTGTGTGTGTGTGTGTGTGTGTGTGTGAGGGTGTGTGTGTGTGTGTGTGAGGGAGGGTGTGTGTGTGAGGGAGGGTGTGTGTGGGTGAGGGAGGGTGTGTGTGTGTGTGAGGGAGGGTGTGTGTGTGAGGGAGGGTGTGTGTGTGAGGGAGGGTGTGTGTGTGTGTGTGTGAGGGAGGGTGTGTGTGTGTGGGAGGGGGTGTGTGGGTGGGAGGGGGTGTGTGGGAGGGAGGGTGTGTGTGTGGGAGGGAGGGTGTGTGTGTGAGGGAGGGTGTGTGTGTGTGAGGGAGGGTGTGTGTGTGGGAGGGTGTGTGTGTGTGGGAGGGTGTGTGTGTGGGAGGGTGTGTGTGTGTGTGTGGGAGGGTGTGTGTGTGGGAGGGTGTGTGTGTGTTAGGGAGGGTGTGTGCGTCTGTGTGCATGTGTTGGGAGGGTGTGTGTCTGCGTGTGAGGGTGTGTGTGAGGGAGGGTGTGTGTGTGTGTGAGGGAGGGTATGTGTGTGTGTGAGGGAGGGTGTGTGAGGGAGGGTGTGTGAGGGAGGGAGGGTGTGTGTGTGAGGGAGGGAGGGTGTGTGTGTGAGGGAGGGAGGGTGTGTGTGTGAGGGAGGGTGGGTGTGTGTGTGAGGGAGGGTGGGTGTGTGTGTGTGAGGGTGGGTGTGTGTGTGGGAGGGAGGGTGGGTGTGTGTGTGGGAGGGAGGGTGTGTGTGTGTGTGGGAGGGTGGGTGTGTGTGTGAGGGTGGGTGTGTGTGTGAGGGTGTGTGTGTGTGAGGGTGTGTGTGTGTGAGGGTGGGTGTGTGTGAGTGTGAGGGTGGGTGTGTGTGAGTGTGAGGGAGGGTGTGTGTGTGTGTGAGGGACGGTGTGTGTGTGAGGGACGGTGTGTGTGTGAGGGAGGGTGTGTGTGTGAGGGAGGGTGTGTGAGGGAGGGTGTGTGTGTGTGTGTGAGGGAGGGTGTGTGTGTGTGAGGGAGGGTGTGTGTGTGTGAGGGAGGGTGTGTGCCTGTGAGGGAGGGTGTGTGTGTGTGTGAGGGAGGGTGTGTGCGTGTGAGGGTGTGTGTGAGGGAGGGTGTGTGTGTGTGAGGGAGGGTGTGTGTGTGTGAGGGAGGGTGTGTGTGTGTGAGGGAGGGTGTGTGTGTGTGAGGGTGGGTGTGTGAGGGAGGGTGGGTGTGTGTCTGAGGGAGGGTGGGTGTGTGTGTGTGAGGGTGTGTGTGTGTGTGAGGGTGTGTGTGTGTGTGAGGGTGTGTGTGTGTGTGTGAGGGTGTGTGTGTGTGTGTGAGGGAGGGTGTGTGTGTGAGGGAGGGTGTGTGTGTGAGGGAGGGTGAGGGTGTGTGTGTGTGAGGGAGGGTGTGTGTGTGAGGGAGGGTGTGTGTGTGTGAGGGAGGGTGTGCGTGTGCGTGTGAGGGAGGGTGTGGGTATGTGTGTGAGGGTAACGGAGGGTATGTGTGGGTGCGGGAGGGTGTGTCTGTGTGGGTGCGGGAGGGTGTGTCTGTGTGGGTGAGGGAGGGTGTGTATGTGGGGGTCAGGGAGGGTGTGTGTGTGGGGGTGAGGGAGGGTGTGTGTGTGGGGGTGCGAGAGGGTGTGTGTGTGGGGGTGACGGAGGGTGTGTGTGTGTGGGTGATGGAGTGTGATTGTGTGGGGGTGAGGGATTGTGTGGGGGTGAGAGGGGTGTGTCTGTGTGTGTGTGAGAGGGGTTTGTGTGTGAGAGGGGTGTGTGTGTGTGAGAGGGGTGTGTGTGTGAGAGAGGGGTGTGTGTGTGTGAGAGGGGTGTGTGTGTGTGTGAGAGAGGGGGTGTGTGTGGGGGTGAGGGAGGGTGTGTGTGGGGATGCGAGAGGGTGTGTGTGGGGTGGTGACGGAGGGTGTGTGTGTGGGTGATGGAGGGTGATTGTGTGGGGGTGAGGGAGTGTGTGTGTGTGAGAGGGAGTGTGTGTGTGTGTGTGTGTGAGAGGGAGTGTGTGTGTGTGTGTGTGTGAGAGGGGTGTGTGTGTGTGTGTGAGAGAGGGGTGTGTGTGTGTGTGAGAGAGGGGTGTGTGTGTGTGTGAGAGAGGGGTGTGTGTGTGTGTGAGAGAGGGGTGTGTGTGTGTGAGAGAGGTGTGTGTTTGTGTGTGTGTGTGTGTGTGTATGTGAGAGAGGGGTGTGTGTGTGTGAGAGAGAGGGGTGTGTGTGTGTGTGAGAGAGAGGGGTGTGTGTGTGTGTGAGAGAGAGGGGTATGTGTGTGAGAGAGAGAGGGGTGTGTGTGTGTGTGAGAGAGAGGGGTGTGTGTGTGAGAGAGAGGGGTGTGTGTGTGAGAGAGAGGGGTGTGTGTGTGTGCGTGAGAGAAGGGGGGTGTGTGTGTGTGTGAGAGAGGGGTGTGTGTGTGAGAGAGGGGTGTGTGTGTGAGAGAGGGGTGTGTGTGTGTGTGTGTGTGTGTGAGAGAGAGGGGGTGTGTATGTGTGAGAGAGAGGGGGTGTGTATGTGTGAGAGAGAGGGGGTGTGTGTGTGTGAGAGAGAGGGGGCGTGTGTGTGTGTGAGAGAGGGGGCGTGTGTGTGTGTGTGAGAGAGGGGGTGTGTGTGTGTGAGGGAGGGTGGGTGTGTGTGTGTGTGAGGGAGGGTGTGTGTGTGTGTGAGGGAGGGTGTGTGTGTGTGTGAGGGAGGGTGTGTGTGAGGGAGGGTGGGTGTGTGTGTGTGAGGGAGGGTGGGTGTGTGTGTGTGTGTGGGTGTGTGTGTGTGTGTGGGTGTGTGTGTGTGTGTGAGGGTGTGTGTGTGTGTGAGGGCGTGTGTGTGTATGTGTGAGGGTGTGTGTGTGTGTGTGTGAGAGGGTGTGTGTGTGTGTGAGGGAGGGTGTGTGTGTGTGTGAGGGAGGGTGTGTGTGTGTGTGAGGGAGGGGGTGTGTGTGTGTGAGGGAGGGTGTGTGTGTGTGAGGGTGTGCGTGTGAGGGAGGGTGTGAGGGTGTGCGTGTGAGGGAGGGTGTGTGTGTGCACGCGTGAGGGAGGGTGTGTGTGTGCGCGCGTGAGGGAGGGTGTGTGTGTGTGCGCGTGAGGGAGGGTGTGTGTGTGTGCCTGTGAGGGAGGGTGTGTGTGTGTGTCCCTGTGAGGGAGGGTGTGTGTGTGCGTGTGAGGGAGGGTGTGTGTGTGTGAGGGAGGGTGTGTGTGTGTGAGGGAGGGAGGGTGTGTGTGTTAGAGGGAGGGTGTGTGTGTTAGAGGGAGGGTGTGTGTGTGAGAGGGAGGGTGTGTGTGTGAGAGGGTGTGTGTGTGTGAGAGGGAGGGTGTGTGTGTGTGAGAGGGAGGGTGTGTGTGAGAGGGAGGGTGTGTGTGTGTGGGAGGGTGTGTGTGTGAGGGAGGGAGGGTGTGTGTGAGAGGGAGGGTGTGTGTGTGAAGGAGGCTGTGTGTGTGTGAAGGAGGCTGTGTGTGTGTGAGGGAAGGTGTGTGTGTGTGTGTGGGAGGGTGTGTGTGTGTGTGGGAGGGTGTGTGTGTGTGTGGGAGGGTGTGTGTGTGGGAGGGTGTGTGTGGGTGAGGGAGGGTGTGTGTGTGTGTGTGTGTGAGAGAGGGGGTTGTGTGTGTGTGTGAGAGAGGGGGTTGTGTGTGTGTGTGGGAGAGGGGGTTGTGTGTGTGTGTGAGGGAGGGTGGGTGTGTGTGTGTGAGGGAGGGTGTGTGTGTGTGTGAGGGAGGGTGTGTGTGTGAGGGAGGGTGTGTGTGTGTGAGGAAAGGTGTGTGTGTGTGTGGGGAGGGTGTGTGTGTGTGTGGGAGGGTGTGTATGTGAGGGAGGGAGGGTGTGTGTGTGTGAAGGAGGATGTGTGTGTGAAGGAGGCTGTGTGTGTGTGAAGGAGGCTGTGTGTGTGTGAGGGAAGGTGTGTGTGTGTGTGGGAGGGTGTGTGTGTGTGTGGGAAGGGTGTGTGTGTGGGAGGGTGTGTGTGGGTGAGGGAGGGTGTGTGTGTGTGTGTGTGTGAGAGAGGGGGTTGTGTGTTTGTGTGAGAGAGGGGGTTGTGTGTGTGTGTGGGAGAGGGGGTTGTGTGTGTGTGTGAGGGAGGGTGGTGTGTGTGTGTGTGAGGGAGGGTGTGTGTGTGTGAGGGAGGGTGTGTGTGTGTGTGAGGGAGGGTGTGTGTGTGTGAGGAAAGGTGTGTGTGTGTGAGGGAGGGTGGGTGTGTGTGTGTGAGGGAGGGTGGGTGTGTGTGTGAGGGAGGGTGGGTGTGAGGGTGTGTGTGTGTGAGGGAGGGTGTGTGTGTGTGAGGGAGGGTGTGTGTGTGTGTGTGTGAGGGTGTGTGTGTGTGTGTGGGAGGGTGTGTGTGTGTGTGTGGGAGGGTGTGTGTGTGTGTGGGAGGGTGTGTGTGGGTGAGGGAGGGGTGTGTGTGTGTGTGTGTGAGAGAGGGGGTTGTGTGTGTGTGTGGGAGAGGGGGTTGTGTGTGTGTGTGAGGGAGGGTGGGTGTGTGTGTGTGAGGGAGGGTGTGTGTGTGTGTGAGGGAGGGTGGGTGTGTGTGAGGGAGGGTGGGTGTGTGTGTGTGGGGGGGGGGTGGGTGTGGGGGGTGGGTGTGTGTGTGTGAGGGAGGGTGGGTGTGTGTGTGTGTGTGAGGGAGGGTGTGTGTGTGTGTGAGGGAGGGTGTGTGTGTGTGAGGGAGGGTGTGTGTGTGTGTGAGGGAGGGTGTGTGTGAGGGAGGGTGTGTGTGTGTGAGGGTGTGTGTGTGTGAGGGTGTGTGTGTGTGTGAGGGTGTGTGTGTGTGTGGGGTGTGTGTGTGTGTGTGTGTGGGGTGTGTGTGTGTGTGGGGGGGTGTGTGTGTGTGGGGGGGGTGTGTGTGTGTGAGGGGGGGTGTGTGGTGTGTGTGTGAGGGGGGTGTGTGTGTGTGTGTGTGGGGAGGGTGTGGTGTGTGTGTGTGGGGGGGGTGTGTGTGTGTGTGAGGGAGGGTGTGTGTGTGTGGAAGGGAGGGTGTGTGTGTGTGTGAGGGAGGGAGGGTGTGTGTGTGAGGGAGGGAGGGTGTGTGTGTGTGTGTGCGTGTCTGTGTGTGAGGGAGGGAGGGTGTGTGTGTTTGGGGAGGGAGTGTGTGTGTGTGGGAGGGAGTGTGTGTGTGTGAGGGAGGGAGGGTGTGTGCGTGTGTGTGTGAGGGAGGGTTTGTGTGTGTGTGTGTGAGGGATGGTGTGTGTGTGTGTGAGGGAGGGAGGGTGTGTGTGTGTGAGGGAGGGAGGGTGGGTGTGTGTGTGTGTGGGAGGGTGTGTGTGTGTGAGGGAGGGTGTGTGTGTGTGTGGGAGGGTGTGTGTGTGTGTGAGGGAGGGTGTGTGTGTGTGTGAGGGAGGGTGTGTGTGTGTGTGAGGGAGGGTGGGTGTGTGTGTGAGGGAGGGTGGGTGTGTGTGTGAGGGAGGGTAGGTGTGTGTGTGTGAGGGAGGGTGTGTGTGTGTGAGGGAGGGAGGGTGTGTGTGTATATGAGGGAGGGTGTGTGTGTGTGTGTGGGGAGGGTGTGTGTGTGTGTGTGAAAGAGTTTGTGTGTGTGAGGGAGGGTGGGTGTTTGGGGGTGAGGGGGGGTGTGTGAGTGTGTGAGGGAGGGTGTGTGTGTGTGTGTGTGTGAGGGAGGGTGTGTGTGTGTGTGGGAGGGAGGGTGTGTGTGTGTGAGGGAGGGAGGGTGTGTGTGTGAGGGAGGGTGTGTGCGTGCGTGTGAAGGAGGGTTCCGTTTGTGAGGGAGTGTGTGTGTGTGTGAGGGAGGGTGGGTGTGTGTGTGTGCGTGTGTGTGGGAGGGTGGGTGTGTGTGTGTGGGAGGGAGTGAGGGTGTGTGTGTGTGTGGGAGGGAGGGTGTGTGTGTGTGAGGGAGGGTGTGTGTGTGCGTGTGAAAGAGTTTGTGTGTGTGAGGGAGGGAGGGTGTGTGTGTGTGAGGGAGGGTGTGTGGGTGTGAGGGAGCGTGTGTGTGTGTGAGGGAGGGTGTGTGTGTGTGTGTGTAAGGGAGGGAGGGTGTGTGTGTGTGAGGGAGGTGTGTGCGTGTGAGGGAGGGTGTGTGTGTGCGTGTGAAGAGTTTGTGTGTGTGAGGGAGGGAGGGTCTGTGTGTGTGAGGGAGGGTGTGTGTGTGTGTGTGTAAGGGAGGGAGGGTGTGTGTGTGTGAGGGAGGGTGTGTGCGTGTGAGGGAGGGTGTGTGTGTGCGTGTGAAAGAGTTTGTGTGTGTGAGGGAGGGTGTGTGTGTGTGTGTGTGTGAGGGAGGGTGTGTGTGTGTGAGGGAGGGTGTGTGCGTGTGTGTGTGAGAGAGGGGTGTGTGTGTGTGTGTGAGAGAGTTGGGGGTTGGTGTGTGTGAGGGAGGGTGTGTGTGTGAGGGAGGGTGGGTGTGTGTGTGTGTGAGAGAGGGGGTGTGTGTGTGAGAGAGGGGTGTGTGTGTGAGGGAGGGTGGGTGTGTGTGTGAGGGAGGGTGGGTGTGTGTGTGTGTGAGGGAGGGTGTGTGTGTGAGGGAGGGTGTGTGTGTGTGTGAGGGAGGGTGTGTGTGTGTGAGGGAGGGTGTGTGTGTGTGTAAGGGAGGGTGTGTGAGTGTGTGTGTGTGCGTGTGAGGGAGGGTGTGAGCGCGTGAGGGAGGGTGTGTGTGTGTGAGGGAGGGTGTGTGTGTGTGAGGGAGGGTGTGTGTGTGCGTGTGAGGGAGGGTGTGTGCGCGTGAGGGAGGGTGTGTGTGTGTGCCTGTGAGGGAGGGTGTGCGTGTGCCTGTGAGGGAGGGTGTGCGTGTGCGTGTGAGGGAGGGTGTGTGTGTGTGAGGGAGGGAGAGGGTGTGTGTGTGAGGGAGGGTGTGTGTGTGTGAGAGGGAGGGTGTGTGTGAGAGGGAGGGTGTGTGTGTGAGAGGGCTGTGTGTGTGTGTGAGAGAGGGGTGTGTGTGTGTGTGTGTGTGTGTGAGGGAGGGTGTGCGTGTGAGACCTGGTGTGCGTGTGAGGGAGGGTGTGTGCATGTGAGGGAGGGTGTGTGTGCATGTGAGGGAGGGTGTGTGCGTGTGAGGGAGGGTGTGTGCGTGTGAGGGAGGGTGTGTGCGTGTGAGGCAGGGTGTGTGCGTGTGAGGGAGGGTGTGTGTATGTGAGGGAGGGTGTGTGTGTGAGGGAGGGGTGTGTGTGTGAGGGAGGGTGTGTGTGTGAGGGAGGGTGTGTGTGTGAGGGAGGGAGGGTGTGTGTGAGGGAGGGAGGGTGTGTGTGTGGGAGGGAGGGTGTGTGTGTGGGGAGGGAGGGTGTGTGTGTGTGAGGGAGGGAGGGTGTGTGTGTGTGTGAGGGAGGGTGTGTGTGAGGGAGGGAGGGGGTGTGTGTGTGAGGGAGGGAGGGGTGTGTGGTGTGTGAGGGAGGGAGGGTGTGTGTGAGGGAGGGAGGGTGTGTGTGTGAGGGAGGGAGGGTGTGTGTGTGTGTGAGGGAGGGAGTGTGTGAGGGAGGGAGGGTGTGTGTGTGAGTGTGTGTGTGTGTGTGTGAGGGAGGGAGGGTGTGTGTGTGTGCGTGTGAGGGAGGGTGTGTGTGTGTGTGCGTGTGAGGGAGGGTGTGTGTGTGTGTGTGTGTGAGGGAGGGAGGGTGTGTGTGTGTGTGTGAGGGAGGGTGTGTGTGTGAGGGAGGGTGTGTGTGTGTGAGGGACGGTGTGTGTGTGTGAGGGAGGGAGGGTGGGTGTGTGTGTGAGGGAGGGTGTGTGTGTGTGTGTGTGTGAGGGAGGGAGGGTGTGTGTGTGAGGGAGGGTGTGTGTGCGTGTGAGGGAGGGTGTGTGTGTGCGTGTGAGGGTGTGTGTGTGTGTGTGAGGGAGGGGTGTGTGTGTGTGTGAGGGAGGGGGAGTGTGTGTGTGTGGTGTGGGAGGGTGTGTGTGAGGTGTGTGAGGGTGTGTGTGTGTGAGGGAGGGTTGTGTGTGTGTGTGTGAGGGAGGGGTGTGTGTGGGGTGTGTGTGTGAGGGAGGGTGTGTGTGTGTGAGGGAGGGTGTGTGTGTGTGTGAGGGAGGGTGTGTGTGTGTGAGGGAGGGTGTGTGTGTGTGTGAGGGAGGGTGTGTGTGTGTGAGGGAGGGTGTGTGTGTGTGAGGGAGGGTGTGTGTGTGTGAGGGAGGGTGTGCGTGTGAGGGAGGGTGTGCGTGTGAGGGAGGGTGTGCGTGTGAGGGTGTGTGTGCGTGTGAGGGTGTGTGTGTGTGTGAGGGTGTGTGTGTGTGTGTGTGAGGGTGTGTGTGTGTGTGAGGGTGTGTGTGTGTGTGAGGGTGTGTGAGGGAGGGTGTGTGTGTGTGTGAGGGAGGATGTGTGTGTGTGAGGGAGGGTGTGTGTGTGTGAGGGAGGGTGTGTGTGTGTGAGGGAGGGTGTGTGTGTGTGAGGGTGTGCGTGTGAGGGAGGGTGTGTGTGTGCGTGTGAGGGGTGTGTGTGTGTGCACGTGAGGGAGGGTGTGTGTGTGTGCCTGTGAGGGAGGGTGTGTGTGTGTGTGCCTGTGAGGGAGGGTGTGCGTGTGCCTGTGAGGGAGGGTGTGCGTGTGCCTGTGAGGGAGGGTGTGCGTGTGCGTGTGAGGGAGGGTGTGTATGTGTGAGGGAGGGAGGGTGTGTGTGTGAGGGAGGGTGTGTGTGTGTGTGAGGGAGGGTGTGTGTGAGAGGGAGGGTGTGTGTGAGAGGGAGGGTGTGTGTGAGAGAGGGCTGTGTGTGTGTGTGAGAGAGGGCTGTGTGTGTGTGTGAGAAAGGGGTGTGTGTGTGTGTGTGCGTGTGAGGGAGGGTGTGTGCATGTGAGGGAGGGTGTGTGTGCATGTGAGGGAGGGTGTGTGTGCGTGTGAGGGAGGGTGTGTGCGTGTGAGGGAGGGTGTGTGTGTGTGTGAGGGAGGGTGTGTGTATGTGAGGGAGGGAGGGTGTGTGTGTGAGGGAGGGTGTGTGTGTGAGGGAGGGTGTGTGTGTGAGGGAGGGAGGGTGTGTGTGTGTGTGAGGGAGGGTGTGTGTGTGTGAGGGAGGGTGTGTGTGTGTGAGGGAGGGTGTGTGTGTGTGTGTGTGGGAGGGTGTGTGTGTGTGTGGGAGGGTGTGTGTGGGTGAGGGAGGGTGTGTGTGTGGGTGAGGGAGGGTGTGTGTGTGTGTGAGGGAGGGTGTGTGTGTGTGAGGGAGGGTGTGTGTGTGTGTGTGAGGGGAGGGTGTGATTGTGCGTGGGTGAGGGAGGGTGTGCGTTGGTGAGGGAGGGTGTGCGTGTGTGTGTGAGGGAGGGTGTGCGTGTGTGAAGGCGGGTGTGTGTGTGTGTGAAGGCGGGTGTGTGTGTGTGTGAGGGAGGGTGTGTGTGTGTGTGTGAGGGAGGGTGTGTGTGTGTGTGAGGGAGGGTGTGTGTGTGTGTGAGGGAGGGTGTGTGTGTGTGTGTGAGGGTAACGGAGGGTATGTGTGGGTGCGGGAGAGTGTGGGGTTGAGGGAGTGTGTGTGTGTGGGTGAGGGAGTGTGTGTGTGTGGGGGTGAGGGAGGGTGTGTGTGTGGGTGAGGGCGGGTGTGTGTGTGTGGGTGAGGGAGGGTGTGTGTGTGGGGGTGAGGGAGGGTGTGTGTGTGGGGGTGAGGGAGGGTGTGTGTGTGGGGGTGAGGGAGGGTGTGTGTGTGGGGGTGAGGGAGGGTGTGTGTGTGGGGGTGAGGGAGGGGTGTGTGTGGTGGGGGTGAGGGAGGGTGTGTGTGTGGGGGGTGAGGGAGGGTGTGTGTGTGGGGGTGAGGGAGGGTGTGTGTGTGGGGGTGAGGGAGGGTGTGTGTGTGGGGGTGAGGGAGGGTGTGTGTGTGGGGGTGAGGGAGCGTGTGTGTGTGTTGGGGTGCGAGAGGGTGTGTGTGTGGGAGTGAGGGAGGGTGTGTGTGTGGGAGTGAGGGGGTGTGTGTGTGGGAGTGAGGGAGTGTGTGTGTGGGAGTGAGGGAGTGTGTGTGTGGGAGTGAGGGAGTGTGTGTGTGGGAGTGAGGGAGTGTGTGTGTGGGAGTGAGGGGGTGTGTGTGTGGGAGTGAGGGAGTGTGTGTGTGGGAGTGAGGGAGTGTGTGTGTGGGAGTGAGGGAGTGTGTGTGTGTGAGAGAGGGGTGTGTGTGTGTGTGTGTGAGAGTTGGGGGGTTTGTGTGTGTGAGGGAGGGTGTGTGTGTGAGGGAGGGTGTGTGTGTGTGGGAGTGAGGGAGTGTGTGTGTGGGAGTGAGGGGAGTGTGTGTGTGTGTGGGAGGGTGTATGTGTGAGAGGGAGGCGTGTGTGAGAGAGGGCTGTGTGTGTGTGTGAGAGAGGGGTGTGTGTGTGTGTGTGTGTGAGGGAGGGTGTGCGTGTGAGGCCTGGTGTGCGTGTGAGGGTGTGTGTGTGCGTGTGAGGGAGGGTGTGTGCGTGTGAGGGAGGGTGTGTGCGTGTGAGGGAGGGTGTGTGCGTGTGAGGGAGGGTGTGTGTGTGCGTGAGGGAGGGTGTGTGTGTGCGTGAGGGAGGGTGTGTGCGTGTGAGGGAGGGTGTGTGTGTGTGTGAGGGAGGGTGTGTGTGTGTGTGGGAGGGTGTGTGTGTGTGTGGGAGGGTGTGTATGTGGGAGGGTGTGTGTGGGTGAGGGAGGGTGTGTGTGTGTGTGTGAGAGAGGGTGTGTGTGTGTGTGTGTGTGTGTGAGGGAGGGTGGGTGTGTGTGAGGGAGGGTGGGTGTGTGTGAGGGAGGGTGTGTGTGTGTGTGAGGGAGGGTGTGTGTGTGTGAGGGAGGGTGTGTGTGTGTGAGGGAGGGTGTGTGTGTGTGTGAGGGAGGGTGTGTGTGTGTGTGAGGGAGGGTGTGTGTGTGTGTGAGGGAGGGGTGTGTGTGTGTGAGGGAGGGTGTGTGTCTGTGAGGGAGGGTGTGTGTGTGTGCGTGAGGGAGGGTGGGTGTGTGTGTGTGAGGGAGGGTGGGGGTGTGTGTGTGTGTGAGGGAGGTTGAGTGTGTGTGTGTGTGAGGGAGTGTGTGTGTGAGGGAGGGTGTGTGTGTGTGAGGGAGGGTGTGTGTGTGTGTATGAGGGAGGGTGTGTGTGTGAGGGAGGGTGTGTGTGTGTGAGGGAGGGTGGGTGTGTGTGCGTGAGGGAGGGTGGGTGTGTGTGTGTGAGGGAGGGTGGGTGTGTGTGTGTGTGTGTGTGAGGGTGGGTGCGTGTGTGTGAGGGTGGGTGTGTGTGTGTGAGAGGGTGTGTGTGTGTGTGTGAGGGAGGGGTGTGTGTGTGTGAGGGAGGGTGTGTGTGTGTGTGAGGGAGGGTGTGTATGTGTGTGAGGGAGGGTGTGTGTGTGTGAGGGTGTGCGTGTGAGGGAGGGTGTGTGTGTGCGTGTGAGGGAGGGTGTGTGTGTGTGCGCGTGATGGAGGGTGTGTGTGTGTGCGCGTGAGGGAGGGTGTGTGTGTGTGCCTGTGAGGGAGGGTGTGTGTGTGTGTGCCTGTGAGGGAGGGTGTGTGTGTGCCTGTGAGGAAGGGTGTGCGTGTGCGTGTGAGGGAGGGTGTGTGGGTGTGAGGGAGGGTGTGTGTGTGTGAGGGAGGGAGGGTGTGTGTGTGAGAGGGAGGGTGTGTGTGTGTGGGAGGGTGTGTGTGTGTGAGGGAGGGAGGGTGTGTGTGTGAGGGAGGGTGTGTGTGTGAGGGAGGGTGTGTGTGTGAGGGAGGGTGTGTGTGTGAGGGAGGGTGTGTGTGCGTGTGAGGGAGGGTGTGTGCGTGTGAGGGAGGGTGTGTGTGTGTGAGGGAGGGAGGGTGTGTGTGTGAGGGAGGGTGTGTGTGTGAGGGAGGGTGTGTGTGTGAGGGAGGGTGTGTGTGCATGTGAGGGAGGGTGTGTGTGCGTGTGAGGGAGGGTGTGTGCGTGTGAGGGAGGGTGTGTGTGTGTGAGGGAGGGTGTGTGTATGTGAGGGAGGGAGGGTGTGTGTGTGAGGGAGGGTGTGTGTGTGAGGGAGGGTGTGTGTGTGAGGGAGGGTGGGTGTGTGCTTGTGAGGGAGGGTGTGTGCGTGTGAGGGAGGGAGGGTGTGTGTGTGAGGGAGGGAGGGTGTGTGTGTGAGGGAGGGAGGGTGTGTGTGTGTGAAGGAGGATGTGTGTGTGAAGGAGGCTGTGTGTGTGTGAAGGAGGCTGTGTGTGTGTGAGGGAGGGTGTGTGTGTGTGTGAGGGAGGGTGTGTGTGTGTGTGAGGGAGGGTGTGTGTGCATGTGAGGGAGGGTGTGTGTGCGTGTGAGGGAGGGTGTGTGTGTGTGAGGGAGGGAGGGTGTGTGTGTGTGAAGGAGGATGTGTGTGTGAGGGAGGGTGTGTGTGTGTGAGGGAGGGTGTGTGTGTGTGTGTGAGGGAGGGTGTGTGTGTGTGGGAGGGTGTGTGTGTGTGGGAGGGTGTGTGTGTGTGTGGGAGGGTGTGTGTGTGTGTGGGAGGGTGTGTGTGTGTGAGGGTGTGTGTGGGTGAGGGAGGGTGTGTGTGTGTGTGAGGGTGTGTGTGTGTGAGGGTGTGTGTGTGTGAGGGTGTGTGTGTGTGAGGGAGGGTGTGTGTGTGTGAGGTATTGTGTGTGTGTGTGAGGGAGGGTGTGATTGTGCGTGGGTGAGGGAGGGTGTGCGTGGGTGAGGGAGGGTGTGTGTGTGTGAGGGAGGGTGTGTGTGTGTGAAGGAGGCTGTGTGTGTGTGAGGGAGGGTGTGTGTGTGTGAGGGAGGGTGTGTGTGTGTGTGAGGGAGGGTGTGTGTGTGTGTGAGGGAGGGTGTGTGTGTGTGTGAGGGAGGGTGTGTGTGTGTGTGGGAGGGTGTGTGTGTGTGTGAGGGAGGGTGTGTGTGTGAGGGAGGGTGTGTGTGTGTGTGTGTGAGGGTAACGGAGGGTATGTGTGGGTGCGGGAGTGTGTGGGGTTGAGCGAGTGTGTGTGTGTGTGGGTGAGGGAGGGTGTGTGTTGGTGAGGGTGTGTGTGTGGGGGTGAGGGAGGGTGTGTGTGTGGGGGTGAGGGAGGGTGTGTGTGTGGGGGTGAGGGAGGGTGTGTGTGTGGGGGTGAGGGAGGGTGTGTGTGGGGGTGAGGGAGGGTGTGTGTGTTGGGGTGAGGGAGGGTGTGTGTGTGGGGGTGAGGGAGGGTGTGTGTGTGGGGGTGAGGGAGGGTGTGTGTGTGGGGTTGAGGGAGGGTGTGTGTGTGGGGGTGAGGGAGGGTGTGTGGTGTGTGGGGGTGAGGGAGGGTGTGTGTGTGTGGGGGTGAGGGAGTGTGTGTGTGTGAGAGAGGGGTGTGTGTTTGTGTGAGAGTTGGGGGTTTGTGGTGTGTGAGGGAGGGTGTGTGTGTGTGAGGGAGAGTGTGTGTGTGTGTGTGTGAGGGAGGGGAGGGTGTGTGTGTGAGGAGGGAGGGGTGTGTGTGTGTGTGTGTGAGGGAGGGTGTGTGTGGGAGGGAGGGTGTGTGTGTGAGGGAGGGAGGGTGTGTGTGTGAGGGTGTGTGTGTGTGAGGGAGGGAGGGTGGGTGTGTGTGTGTGTGGGGAGGGTGTGTGTGGGAGGGAGGGTGTGTGTGTGTGAGGGAGGGAGGGTGTGTGTGTGAGGGTGTGTGTGTGTGTGAGGGAGGGAGGGTGTGTGTGTGAGGGAGGGAGGGAGGGTGTGTGAGGGAGGGAGGGAGGGTGTGTGTGTGAGGGAGGGAGGGTGTGTGTGTGTGAGGGAGGGAGTGTGTGAGGGAGGGAGGGTGTGTGTGAGGGAGGGTGTGTGTGTGTGTGAGGGAGGGAGGGTGTGTGTGTGAGGGGGGGTGGGTGTGTGTGTGAGGGGGGGAGGGTGTGTGCGTGTGTGAGGGAGGGAGTGTGTGTGTGTGAGGGAGGGAGGGTGTGTGTGTGTGTGAGGGAGGGTGTGTGTGTGTGAGGGAGGGAGGGTGTGTGTGTGTGTGAGGAGGGAGTGTGTGAGGGAGGGAGGGTGTGTGTGTGTGTGTGTGTGAGGGGGTGAGGGTGTGTGTGTGAGGGGGGGAGGGGTGTGTGTGTGAGGGAGGGAGGGTGTGTGTGTGTGTGAGGGAGGGTGTGTGTTTGGGGGTGAGGGAGGGTGTGTGTGTGGGGGTGCGTGAGGGTGTGTGTGGTGTGTGGGGGTGAGGGAGGGTGTGTGTGTGGGGGTGAGGGAGGGTGTGTGTGTGGGGGTGAGGGAGGGTGTGTGTGTGGGGGTGCGAGAGGGTGTGTGTGTGTGGGGGTGACGGAGGGTGTGTGTGTGGGTGATGGAGGGTGATTGTGTGGAAGTGAGGGAGTGTGTGTGAGTGAGAGGGGTGTGCGTGTGTGTGTGAGAGTTGGGGGTTTGTGTGTGTGAGGGAGGGTGTGTGGTGTGTGTGTGAGGGAGGGGTGTGTGTGTGTGTAAGAGAGGGGTGTGTTGTGTGTGTGAGAGAGGGGTGTGTGTGTGTGAGAGAGGGGTGTGTGTGTGTGTGTGAGGGAGGGTGGGTGTGTGTGTGTGTGTGAGGGAGGGTGTGCGTGTGTGTGTGTGAGGAGGGTGTGTGTGTGTGTGAGGGTGTGTGTGTGTGAGGGAGGGAGGGTGTGTGTGTGTGTGAGGGAGGGAGTGTGTGAGGGAGGGAGGGTGTGTGTGTGTGTGTGTGTGTGTGAGGGGGTGAGGGTGTGTGTGTGAGGGGGGGAGGGTGTGTGTGTGAGGGAGGGAGGGTGTGTGTGTGTGTGAGGGAGGGTGTGTGTTTGGGGGTGAGGGAGGGTGTGTGTGTGGGGGTGCGTGAGGGTGTGTGTGTGTGTGGGGGTGAGGGAGGGTGTGTGTGTGGGGGTGAGGGAGGGTGTGTGTGTGGGGGTGAGGGAGGGTGTGTGTGTGGGGGTGCGAGAGGGTGTGTGTGTGTGGGGGTGACGGAGGGTGTGTGTGTGGGTGATGGAGGGGTGATTGTGTGGAAGTGAGGGAGTGTGTGTGAGTGAGAGGGGTGTGCGTGTGTGTGTGAGAGTTGGGGGTTTGTGTGTGTGAGGGGAGGGGTGTGTGTGTGTGTAAGAGAGGGGTGTCTGTGTGTGTGAGAGAGGGGTGTGTGTGTGTGAGAGAGGGGGTGTGTGTGTGTGTGTGAGGGAGGGTGGGTGTGTGTGTGTGTGTGGAGGGAGGGTGTGCGTGTGTGTGTGTGAGGGAGGGTGTGTGTGTGTGTGAGGGTGTGTGTGTGTGATGGAGGGTGTGTGTGTGTGTGTGTGTGTGATGGAGGGTGTGTGTGTGTGAGGGAGGGTGTGTGTGTGTGTGAGGGGAGGGTGTGTGTGTGTGAGGGAGGGAGGGTGTGTGTGTGAGGGAGGGAGGGTGTGTGTGTGTGTGTGAGGGAGGGTCGTGTGTGTGTGAGGGAGGGAGGGTGTGTGTGTGTGAGGAGGGTGTGTGTGTGTGAGGGAGGGAGGGTGTGTGTGTGAGGGAGGGAGGGTGTGTGTGTGTGTGTGTGAGGGAGGGTGTGTGCGTGTGAGGGAGGGTGTGTGTGTAAGGGAGGGAGGGTGTGTGTGTGTGTGTGTGAGGGAGGGAGGGTGTGTGTGTGTGTGAGGGAGGGTGTGTGTGTGTGTGTGAGGGAGGGTGTGTGTGTGTGAGGGAGGGAGGGTGTGTATGTGTGTGTGTGTGTGTGTGAGGGAGGGAGGGTGTGTGTGTGTGTGAGGGAGGGGTGTGTGTGTGTGTGAGGGAGGGTGTGTGTGTGAGGGAGGGAGGGTGTGTGTGTGTGTGTGAGGGAGGGAGGGTGTGTGTGTGTGAGGGAGGGAGGGTGTGTGTGTGAGGGAGGGAGGGTGTGTGTGAGGGAGGGAGGGTGTGTGTGTGTGTGAGGGAGGGTGTGTGTGTGTGGAGGGAGGGGAGGATGTGTGTGTGTGTGAGGGAGGGAGTGTGTGAGGGAGGGAGGGGTGTGTGTGTGTGTGAGGTAGGGAGGTGTGTGTGTGTGTGAGGGAGGGAGGGTGTGTGTGTGTGAGGGAGGGTGTGTGTGTGAGGAGGGTGTGTGTGTGTGAGGGAGGGTGTGTGTGTGTGAGGGAGGGTGGGTGAGTGTGTGTGAGGGAGGGAGTGTGTGAGGGAGGGGAGGGTGTGTGTGTGTGTGTGAGGAGGGAGTGTGTGAGGGAGGGAGGGTGTGTGTGTGTGTGAGGAGGGAGGGTGTGTGTGTGTGGGGGGGTGTGTGTGTGGGGAGGGAGGGTGGGGGGTGTGTGTGAGGGAGGGGGGTGTGGGGTGAGGAGGGAGGGTGTGTGTGTGTGTGAGGGTGTGTGTGCGTGTGAGGGAGGGTGTGTGTGTGCGTGTGAAAGAGTTTGTGTGTGTGAGGGAGGGTGCGTGGGTGGTGTGTGTGTGGGGGTGAGGGAGGGTGTGTGTGTGGGGGTGAGGGAGGGTGTGTGTGTGGGGGTGAGGGAGGGTGTGTGTGTGGGGGTGAGGGAGGGTGTGTGTGGGGTGAGGGGAGGGTGTGTGTGTGTGGGGGTGACGGAGGGGTGTGTGTGTGGGTGATGGAGGGTGATTGTGTGGAAGTGAGGGATTGTGTGTGAGTGAGAGAGGGGTGTGTGTGTGTGTGAGGGAGGGTGTGTGTGTGTGTGAGGGAGGGGTGTGTGTGTGTGTAAGAGAGGGGTGTGTGTGTGTGTGAGAGAGGGGTGTGTGTGTGTGAGAGAGGGGGGTGTGTGTGGGTGTGTGTGAGGGAGGGGTGGGGTGTGCGTGTGTGTGTGTGAG
>NW_027311413.1:0-28530 GCF_047496795.1 Chiloscyllium punctatum | reverse complement strand
ATCTCGCCCCCTCCCTTTCTCTCTCGACCCATCCCTCTCTCTCTTGTCCCCTCCCTCTCTCTCTTACACCCTCCCTCTCTCTCTCTCTCGCACCCCTCTCCATCTCTCGTACCCATCCCTCTCTCTCTCTCACCTCCACTCTCGCTTTCACTTGCACCCCTCCCTCTCTCTCTCTCACTCACACCCCTCCCTCTCTCACTTGCACCCCTCCCTCTCTCTCTCTCCCCATCCCTATCTCTCTCACACCCCTCCATCTCTCTCTAGCCCCCTCCCTCTCTCTCTCTTTCGCCCCTCCCTCTGTCTCTCTCCCCATCCCTCTCTCTCGCACCCCTTCCTCTCTCTTTTGCCCCCTCCCTCTATCTTTTGCCCCCTCCCTCTCTCGCTCGCCACCCACCGTCTCTCTCTCGCTCGACCCCCTGGCTCTCCCTCTCGCCTCTCTTCCTCTCTCTCTCGCCCCCTCCCTCTCTCTCTTGCACCCCTCCCTGTCTCTATAGCCCGTTT
This sequence comes from Chiloscyllium punctatum, assembly GCF_047496795.1. Taxonomy (NCBI): domain Eukaryota; kingdom Metazoa; phylum Chordata; class Chondrichthyes; order Orectolobiformes; family Hemiscylliidae; genus Chiloscyllium; species Chiloscyllium punctatum. Next base: position 28,029 of record NW_027311413.1, on the reverse strand, counting down.
TCTGTTGCTGTCTCGCCCCCTCCATCTCTCTCTCGCACCCCTCCCTCTCTCTCTAGCCCCCCTCCCTTTCTCTCTAACACCCTCCCTCTCTCTCTTTCGCACCCCTCTCTGTCTCTCTAGCCCCCTCCCTCTCTCTCTCTACCCCACCCTCTCTCTCTCACCCACACCCTCTCTCTCTCAATCCCTCCCTTCTCTGTCTCTCGGCCCATCTCTCTCCCTCTCGCCTCTCTTCCTCTCTCTCTCGCCCCCTCCCATTCTCTCTTGCCCCCTCCCCCTCTCTCTCTCTCGCACACCTCCCTCTCTCGCTCTCGCAACCCCCAATCTCTCTCTCTCCTCCACTCTCTCTCTCACCTCCACTCTCTCTCGCACCCCTCCCTCTCTCTCTCGCTGCCCTCCCTCTCTCTCTCTCACCCCTCCCTCTCTCACTTGCACCCCTCCCTCTGTCTCTCTCCTCCATCCCTCTATCTCTCGCACCCCTCCCTCTCTCTCTCGCTGCCCTCCCTCTCTCTCTCTCACCCCTCCCTCTCTCACTTGCACCCCTCCCTCTGTCTCTCTCCTCCATCCCTCTATCTCTCGCACCCCTCCCTCTCTCTCTAGCAGTCCTCTCTCTCTCGCCCCCTCCCTGTCTCTCTTGACCCCTACCTCTTTCTCTTGCCCCCTCCCTCTCTCTCTCGCCACCCTCCCTCTATCACTCGCCACCACTCTTTCAACCTCCTCCCTCTCACTCTCTCCACACCCTCCCTCGCTGTCTCAACCCCCTCCCTCTCTCTCTCGCCCTCTCCCTCTCTCTGGCTCTCTCCATCACTCTCTCGCCCTCTCCATCTCTCTCCCACCCCCGTCAGCCTCAAACCCCTCTCTGTCTCGCCCCCTCCCTCTCTCACTCTCGCCCACTCCCTCTCTCTCTCTCCCCCCCTCCCTCTCGCTCTCTCGACCCCCATCTCTCTAGCCCTCTCTCTCTCGCCCCTTCTCTCTCGCCTCTTCTCTCTCGCCCCATCCCTCTCTCGCTCTCCCCCTCCCTCTCTCTCTCGCCCCCCTCTCACTCGCACCCTCCCTCTCTCTCTAGCCTCGTCCCTCTCTCTCTCTTACCCCCTCCCTCTCTCTCTCAACCCCTCCCTTCTCTGTCTCTCGACCCGTCTCTCTCCCTCTCGCCCCCCTCCTTCTCTCTCTCGCCACCTCTCCCTCTCTCTCTCGCCCCCTCCCTCGCTCTCTCTAGCCCCTTCCCTCTCTCTCTAGCAGACTTCACTCTCTCCCTCGCCCGCCCCCTCCCTCCCTCTCTCGACCCCTCCCTCTCCCAACCCCTCCCTCTCTCTCACCCTCCTCCCTCTCTGTCTCGCCCCCTCCCTCTCTCACCACCTCCTGCTCTCTCTCTCTCCCTCTCGCACCCCTCCCTCTCCCTCTCGCCCCCTCTCTCTCTCTCTCTCACCCCCTCCCTCTCTCTCTCAACCCATCCCTCCCTCTCTCGTCCCTTCTCTCACTGTCGCACCCTCCCTCTCTCTCTCCCACCCCTCCCTCTCTCACTTGCACTCCTCCCTCTGCCTCCCTCCCCATCCCTCTCTCTCTCTCACCCCTCCATCTTTCCCTTGTCCCCTCCCTCTCTCTTGCCCCTCCCTTTCTCTCTTGCCCCCTCCATCTCTCTCTCGCCCTCTCCTTCTCTCTCTCACACCCCCTTCAGCCTCGAACCCTCTCTCTCGCCACTCCCCTCCATTTCTCTCTCGCACCTGTCTCTCTCTCTCTCGCCCCCTTCCCTCTCTCTCTAGACCCCTCCCTCTCTCTTGCACCCTCCCTCTCTCTCTTGCCACCCTCCCTCTCACTCTCGCCCCCCCTCTTTCTCTCTCTCTCGCACCCCTCCCTCTCTCTCTCTCGCACCCCTCCCTCCCCTATCTCTCACCTCCACTCTCTCTCTCGCCCCCTCCTTCTCTCTCTCTCGCCCCCCGCCCTCCCTCTCTCTCTCACCCCTCCCTCTCTCACTTCACACCTCCTTCTGTCTCTCTCACCATCCCTCTCTCCCTCGCGCCCCTCCCTCTCTCTCTGGCATCCTCCCTCTCTCTCTCTCTAGCTCCCTCCCTCTCTCTCTGTCGCCCCTCTCTCTCTCTTTTGCCCCCTCCCTCTCTCTTTTGCCCCCTCCCTCTCTCTCTCGCCACCCTCCCTCTCTCTCTCGCCTCTCTCCCTCTCCCTCATTCGACCCCTCCCACTCTCTCTCGACCACCTCCTCTCTCTCTCACCCCTCCCTCTCTCTCTCAGCCTCTCCATCTCTCACCCCACCAGTCTCAACCCCCTCTCTCTCGCCACTCCACTCCATTTCTCTCTCACACCCGTCCCTCTCTCTCTCAGCCACCTCCCTCCTTCTCTCTCGCCCCCACCGTCTATCTCTTGCTCCCTCCCTCTCTCTCCCCAACCCTTTCTCTCTCGCACCCTCCCTCTCTCTCCCTCGCCCCCTCCCTCCCTCTTTCTTTCGCCCCCACCCTCTCTCTCAAACCCCCTCTATCTCTCCCTCACCTCTCTCTCTATCTCTCTCTCGCCCCCACCCTCTCTCTCTCAACCCTCCCCCCTCTCGTCCATCCCCCTCTCTCTCTTGCCCCTCCCTCTTTCTCTCTTGCTCCCTCCCTCTCTCTCCCGCCCCTCCCTCTCTCTCTGACTCCGTCCCACTCGCTCTCACCTCCTCCCTCTCTCACCACCGCCTCCCTCACTTTCTCGTCCCCTCCCTCTCATTCTTGCCCCCTCTCTCTCGCCCCTCTCTCTCTCGACCCCCTCCCCCCTCTCTCCCTCTCACCTGCTCCTTCCCTCTCTCTCTCTCACCCCGTCCCTCTCCTTCTCTCTCGTCTCCTCCCTCTCTCTCTCAACCCCTCCCTCTCTCACTCTCGCCCGCCACACCCCACTCTCTCCCACCCTCTCTGTCTCACCACTCTCTCCCTCTCTCGCCCTCTCACACACCTTTCTCTACTTTGTGCCCTTCCTCTCTCGCACCATCCCTCTCTCTCTATCGCCCTTGCTCTCTCTCATGCTCTCTCTCTCACCTCCCTCTCTCGACCCTCTCTCTCTTCCCTCCTCGATCTCTCTCTAGCCATCCTGCTTTCTCTTGCCCCCATCTCCCAACCCCTCTCTCTCTCTCAGCCCCTCATTCTCTCTCTCTGTCCTGTCTTTTTCTCTCTCTATCTCTCGTCTCCCCTATCTCCCTTGCCCCCTTTCTATCTCTCGTCTCCCCTATCACCCTTACCCCCTTTCTCTCTCTCGTCGCCCCTCTCTCTCTGTCTCTTTTTCTCTCATGCCCCCTCCCTCGCCCCTCTCTCAGTCTCACTCTCTCTCTCGCCCCTCTCTCTCATTATCTCCCTCCTTGTGTCTCTCTCTCTCTCTCCCTCACACTAACTCTCATCTCCCCCTTCTCACTCTCCACCTCCCTAGGTGTCTCTCTTCTCCCAGCTCCCTCTTTCCCTCTGACTGAATCTCTATCCCTCCTTCTCTCTCTGACATACTCTGTCTCCCTGGTCCTTCCCTCTCCCTGTGACGCAGAGACTGGGGGTGATTGGGGGTGAGGCTGCGTGTGGCGGTTGGGGGTGAGATGTGGGAGGTGGGGTAAATGGGGTAGAGATGGAGTTGTGGGAGGGAGACAGAGACAGTATGAGAGAGAGAGAGGGGGAGAGGGAAGAGTGGAGGCAGGTGGAGAAACCGGGGTTGAGGGTGTGTATGTGAGAGAGAGAGGGGAATGAGGGAGCGGGTTGAAAAAGAGAGTGTGTGCTGAAAGAGAGATAGACAGAGAGAATTGAGGAGAAAGATTAGTGGAGAGGTAATGGGGTGGCCCCGGCTGCAGTGGGGGGGGGGGGGGAACAGAGGGAGTTAAACCCAGCTCCTGAGCTCAGGGCGCAGTGCCCTCCCCTTCCCTGAGGACCAGGACTTGGAGCTGAGTCTGTCTCTCTCCAGCTCAGCTTCTCCAACACAACGACACACAACAACATGGGTCACTCTGCTGCTGGGCACGCTGTAATCAACATTTTTATTGTTTACAAATGGAAGTGATGGATACAGTCAGTGGGATGGTGCCTTTTCTCACCGGCTCCTGAGTTGTGAGAAACATTGAAATGTTTCCCTGTAACCCCCCTGTGGGATAAGGATGGACAAACCAGCGCTACCCTCAGTCTGTTACCATAGCGACAGGCTGCTCCATCGCTGAAACACTGAACTGAAATGAGAAAATTCCAGATGGATTGATTAATGAGGGAATTTGCTGGATGGATGGATTTGGGTGAAGGGATATTTCAGCACATTCTTCAGCTGCTGCCTGAACTTAGTCTGGGTCACGGCATAAATTGCGGTGATTGTGCAGCAACTGAGGAGCTGCAGCATGAAGCCCAATTCCTGCGCAAAGTAATCGAGATACACAGACCTATACCCAATATCATACATCCGTCTGCATATAGAATACAGCATTAACATTGACCATAACAGGATGAAATTGTCCGAGATCACAAACAGTAAAATGATGGAATTTTTCTGGTTTCTCATTTCTGTGTCAGACTGAGCGTCCCCATTGGTGTGAGCGCGGAGTCTCCTGCGGGCTCTGCTGGTCACTAAAATGTGTCTGACGGTGAGAACATTGAGCAGCAGAATCAGGAGAAATGGGACCCCCGGGGTTAGAATGTGGTGGAGGAACTCGATTGTGACCCAGACACTGGAGAATAGAACAGCGTCTGTTACATCACAAAACCAGGGGTCGTTCATCAGCCAATACCGAGCCGTGAGAATAAAATACTAGGAAATGTTCTTTAAACAGCTCAGCACAGTCACAGCTCCCAGAACCACAGCCGCCGTTTTCTCACTGCAATATTTACTTTTCATCTTCTGACAACAAATGGCCACAAACCGATCAAACGTGAAAGTGACGGTGAAACATACAGAGCAGTCAGTGGCTGCATAAAGCAGGACGGCGTAGATATTACACACAGGGACGCAGTATACCAGGAAAGAAAACTGGGACTGTGTCTCAGGATCAGGTCGAGGATATTGACCAGGAGATCTGCCGCTGCCATGGCCCCCAGGTAACATCTGACACATGGAGACAATCCACAATCTTTAAAAAGCAGGACGTAGATGATCACTACGTAGCTGTGAGGAAGGAAAACAAACCCATTATCCATCAGCCTGGAGGCAAAGGGACCCGTTTGATTGGGTTCCAGTGAGATTTTCAAATGTGTCCCTGTATTCAGGGATTTATTAAAATAATTGGAGCTGGAATAACGAATGGGAAGGTCAGAATTACTGACAAAAATGTGACATGAACCACAAGAAACCCTCCCTCCCCAAACACACAGAGACACATCCATAAGGACAGATGGTTTCTAGAACATTTTTACACACTTGATCACTCGAGAGCAGACACAGGCCACTCCTTCCCAGTTCCTAATACGGAGGGTGGAAACGTTGCTGTCCTAAAGGATTCTCTCCCAGTTTCCTGAAGACAAACGGAGTTTGTGAATTCCTGAATTTTGGTCTAAATTGTGGTTGATCCTGTGTCGTGAAGAAATGTAAACGCAGGGAAAACGTATTCACCCCTTTAACTGCCTGAGGGGCCTTCAGAACAGTGTCTTCCTCTCCCTGGAACGGGATCTCTTCCCTCGGGATCTTATCGTTTGTTCAATTCACTGACGTCTGACCATTCGCAAACAATGTCAGGGACAGAACGTTTCGGGGAATGTCAGTTATAGAATGTCAGGGACAGAACGTTTCGGGGAATGACAGTTATAGAATGCCGGGGACAGAACGTTCCGGGGAATGTCAGTTATAGAATGTCAGGGACAGAACGTTCCGGGGAATGACAGTTATAGAATGTCGGGGACAGAACGTTTCGGGGAATGTCAGTTATAGAATGCCGGGGACAGAACGTTTCGGGGAATGACAGTTATAGAATGTCGGGGACAGAACGTTCCGGGAGAATGGCAGTTATAGAATGTTGGGGACAGAACGTTCCGGGGAATGTCACCTTGGAACACTATGTAGGCCCGGCCAGTGTCCTGCTCAGTACAATGCAGCAATCTGTCCAGGTTCATTCATTGCACTGGTCAGTGCCATCCAGCAATCTGGCCAGAGTGGAACACTGCGCAGATAAGATCAGGGCATTGATCTATAAACCCAGATCGTATATCTGTCCAGCACGGGGAGCTGTGGAGACCAAAACAGGGCATTGATGTATCAACCCGGATTAGATATCTGTCCAGCACTGGGAGCTGTGGAGACCACAGCAGGGTACTAATGTGTGAACCTGAAACAAATATCCATCCAGGATGCGGAGCTACACAAACCACATCAGTGCATTATCTATAAACCTCAACCGTACAGTCTGAGCAGCTCAGCGACCTGTGCAGTGATAACCCGTGAATTAATCGGTAAACCAGGAGCAGTTACCCTCCCAGCATGTCGCACTGTGTACCCCACCACAGTGCTTTGAGCAGTAACCAAGGAGCAGTTACCCTCCCAGCATGTAGGACTGTGTACCCCACCCCAGTGCATTGCTCAGTAACACTGTGTTAGATCACTGTCCAGCGCAGGGAAACTTACAGCCCATGCTGGAAGTGACAGGATGTACAGCCCCCACCCATTTACAGCTCCATATCTCCATTGTGCCATGACCAGGGGTGCTGTGGGTGTGAACATTACTGCCAGAGAGAGATGGTGGGGGAATCAGTTTAAATATCACCACATGGGAGGGGTTTGGTAAATAGACAGGGTGGGGGAGACTGACAGACAGTATCATGGAAGGATATGTTCCCAGGTAGCAGAATGCTGAAATGTCAGCTCTTCGATAGCATCCTGTAACATGAGCCTGTCTTCCCAGGAAAGATGGGAAAAAGCGATATTGGAACGAGGTCAGATGATGGAGAATTTTGGATGAGCATTTGTTCTACAGCTTTGTAAATGGACATCCTTCATGGCTGGAGGTACACACCATCACCCAGATGCCCCTGGATATTCCGTGATCCCTGACACTGATGTCATGTTTAAGAGCCCAATGGGCACTCTCCCCCTTAAATTTTAAAATGCCCATCCCTCTCCAGGATGCCTACACACTCCGGCCTTGATTTTCACAAAGACCCTGAGCTTGGGTTGCCTTGTATTGTTAGGGGGAGGAGGCACAGATTGCAGACACAGTCAGTGGGGAGGAGAGGCTGGGCAGTAATCAGCGGCCTGGTGTCATTTCATGGTTTTAGGAAAAGGGGAGTCGCACGTGAGAGTTGGGTAAGAGTGATCGGTGTTTTGGGGTCAGAAATTAAGCTCTTCCTTCATCTCTGGTGTTCAGTAATAAATATCTATTTGAGACCCTTCATTAGGCAGAGTGTGTCTGCAGGATGTCTTTCCTTAATATTGCAGACTACAGATAATAACAAGTAAAGATGTTTATAGTTAGATTCGATGGCAAAGCACGTACACTCAATATCCTACACCTGAGACAAATATCTTGCATTTGTTTAATAATACGAAGTGTTGTTTGTAATTCAGCAATGGTAACCTGAGTATAATAAATCCACACCGAGCTGAAAGTCGGCATTAAAATATGACTCAAAATCTGGATATTGTAGTGTGGTGGGTAGTGTCCCTGTCTCTGAGCCAGAACTCTGGATTTGATTCCAATTCCTGAACATGTGTGGTAGTGTTCCAAGCTCTAGACTAGAAGGCCAGGATTTAAGTCCTGCCTGTTGCAGAGGTATGTCCCAGCATGTCAGGACAGTCTGATGGACAAACACACAGGAGAATACTGTTGCAGATTTATGGGTATTGCTGAGTGATGCTTGTATCCCTACCCCCGGGCACAAAGGTCCAGGCGAAAGGCCCACAGAAGTGTCTCAGGATACATCTGAACAAACTGATTAAAATTGAATAAAATCAGAATGGTCATGGATAGGGTGAGTAGTCAGGGTTTTTCCCCAGGTTAGGGGCGTCCACAACTAAAGGGTATTGGTTGAAATTGAGAGGAAAAAGGTTTTGATGAGGCCGAAGGGCATCATTTCACACAGAGGGTGGTGTGTGTATGGAATGAGCTGCCAGAGGAAGTGGTGGAGGCTGGTACAACTACAGAATCTGGGTACTGAGAGACCTGCCGGGTTTTTTCAGCAATTTCTGTATTTCTTTTAAAAATGCATTCAGTTTAACACAGGTATTCTGAATAAATTAAACATTTTCATTTTTAATGACGCAGGGACATATAAACATATCTTCAAATTGACCAAGACCATTTTCTGCTCAGGGTATGGCTCTGTGTATGACAGCAGCAATGATGCACCTACATGGAACAGGGAATGTGATGGAGACATAGTTTGGACAATGTACAAGGAGACCTCACATGTTCCAGTTTGGGAGAGGATGACATTACTGTGTGATTCAACTCAGAGAGGGAGAAAATGTAATCTGCCTGAGAAGGAATGGCCTATTGCACTCTCTCTCCTTCATTGTTCCTCATCATAGCAATGTGTGCGAGCTAAAAAAAAAAACTCTACAGTCATCGTTAACTGTCTCATTTTTATGGAATCCCTGCAGTGTTGAAACAGGTCCTTCGACCCAATAAGTCCATACCAACCTTCCCAACCCATTTCCCTCTATCTACCCGTGACTAATGCACATAACCTAGAACTCCCTGAACACTTCAGAAAATTTAGCATGACCAGTCCACCGAACCTACACAGTTTGTGGTAGGAAACTGGATCACCCATTAGAAGCTCACACAGTCAAGGGGCGAATGTGCAAATTAAACACAGACAGTCGACCCCAAGTCCCTGGTGCTGTGAGGCAGCAGTGCTGACCACCGTGCTACACTTTGGATGATCCCTAACCAGAATTCACTGGAATCTACTCACTGCCTAAAGCAAAGGGAATTCAGCCAGATCCAAACTCTCCCAGGATGAAATACCATTGCCAGCAGCTGTGTGAGTACAATATCTTCAGAAGCAGAATAACGTTTTGGACAATCTCACAATGTTTCATTTGTCATGAGTTCCAAAAATATTTGGACCAAGTTCTTTCAAACTAAAATTGCAGAGATTTTGTGTGTGTCTGTGTGTTTCAGCATTTTTTAAAAGGGAAATATTAATTATATAATTGCAATACCCAAACAGTTTGCCATTCATCTTTCCATCATAGTTTGAGTAACATTGCTCTGGATCATAAACATGTTGTTTTAGCAGATTAAAGAAACTAGCCTGACTTGTTCCTAAAACTGACCCTGACCCAATCTGAAACCGGTATGATCGGCCATATCGCCGACCTGGTTACATTTAACATTTGTTGTGAGCAGGGGAGGAGTGGGACTAGAAAAGGAAACAGTGACCCAAAAAGCCGGTGAACAAGAGACGGGTGAGCCTGATGTCACTGGTGGGTAAGTTGTTGGAGGGGATTCTGAGGGACACGAATTACATACATTTGGGAAGGCAAGGGCTGATAGGAGTAGATAATGTAGCTTTCTGCATGAGAAATCATGTCTCATTAATTTGGTTGAGTTTTTGGAAGAGCTGACAAAGAAGATTGATGAAGACAGTTTGGTGGACATTGTCCATATGGACTTCAGCAATGTGTTCTTTTAAAGAACAAAGACCAAAGAAAATGTACAGCCCAGGAACAGGCCCTTCGCCCTCCAAGCCTGAACCGATCCAAATGTACTGTCTAAATCTGTCGGTCAATTCCTAAGCATCTGTATCCCTCTGCTACCCACCTACTGATGCAACTGTCCAGACACATCTTAAATGTATCGACCGTGCCTGCCTCTACCACCTCTGCTCGCAACGTGTTCCAAATGCCCACCACCCTCTGTGTGAAGTACTTACCGCGTGTATCCCCCATAAACTTTCTACCTCTCACTTTGAAAGCATGACCTCTCATTATTGAATCCTTCAACCTGGGAAAAAGCTTGTCTCTATCCAACCTGGCTATACCCTTCATGATTTTGCAAACCTTAATCAGGTTCCCCCCTCAATCTCCTTTTATCTAGTTAAAATTAACCTCAACTACTCAGCCTCTCTTCATTGCTAGTATTTCATTCTGATTGGTAGACAGATTATTAAGTTTCAGTCACATAAGATACAGAAGAAACTAGTCACAAATGGCTTGAACGAAGAGGGATATTTTTCAGCCTGGAGGCTTGTGAGCAGCAGTGTGCTGCAAGAATCAGGACTGAGTTCACTGCATTTCATCATTTATGTAAAGGATTTAGATGTGAATATTGGAGCCATAGTTAGTAAGTATACAGATGACATCAGAAAGGTAGTGTAGTAGATTATCTCAGAGTAAAACAAGACCACAATTAGATGAGACAAAGAGGCGAGGAGTAACAGGTGACGTTTAATTTAGATAATTATGAAGCTTTGCATTTTGGGAAGGCAAATCAGGGCCGACATTATATACTTCATGGTCAGGTCCTGGGGAGTGCTGTGAAACAAAGGGACATAGGGCTGCAGGTGCATTGTTCCTTGAAAGTGGAGTCGCAGGTAGAAAGTGTGGTGCAGAAGACATTTGGCACATTTGCCTTAATCAGTCAGAGCATTGAATATAGGAGTTGTGTTGGTCTGTTGTATTTGTACAGGACGTTGGTGAGGCCACTTTAAGAATACTGCGTACAACTCGGTTTTCTGCAGAAATGACTTACACGGATGTCCCAGGACTGGAGGTTTGAGCTGTCGGGAGTGGTTGATTAGGTTGAGGTGCTTCCCCCTGAAGTGTCAGAGGCTGAAGGGTGACATTATAGAGGTATGGAAAATCATCAGGGGCATGGATATTCTAAACAGCCACGTTCTGCTCTCCAGGATAGGGGTGTCCAGAACAAGAGGGCATAGACTGAAGGCGAGGGGGCTTGATTTAGAAGGGATCTGAAGATAAATGTTTCACAGAGAGTGGTGTGTGCACAGAAAGTGCTGTCAGAGGAAGTGGTGAAGGTGGTTACAGTCGCATATTTAAAAAGTATCTGAAAGAGGAGCGATATTGGCCAAATGCTGGCAAATGGGACTGGATCAGATTTGATATCTGATCGGAGTGAACAGATTGGACTAACGGGTCTGCTTTCGTTCTTAATGACTCTCTGGTTCTATAAGAGGAATGATGAAAAATTCTTTAAGGTCCTTTCAAGTCGTACTTCTCTTCTCTGGACGTTTATCGTGCCTGTATGTTCACATTGATTGAAAGCTGCTTTAGTTAAATATTTGGCAAAGAAGTGAGTCACGGATAATGAGATACAGACAGGAAAGTGGGGCTGAGACCCCAACCTGATCTGCCACAATCTTACTGCCTGGTGGAGAAGGCTCAAAGAATCTAATGACCCACTCCAGCTCCTCAGTCCCATGTTCCTGTGTTTCATTCAGCCCCTCATACCTGCTAGACAGGAACAGTTGGAGGCTGCTTACTCCTATAACCTGGTGCACAGAATCAGAGGAGACCATTCAGTCCCTCAAGTCTGTCACACACGCTTTGAGGTGATTTGGGAAATATAATTGGAAAATCAAGGCACGGGTATGAAAGAGGACCCTCATCTCTCTTTAGAAAGCTTCCCCTATCTGCAGCTTGTGCTCCATTTGTTGATCATGTTGTAGACCCAGATTCAATGTGAATACAGCCCAGATACCTCACCCAGAGATGGCTCACAAAATCATCTGGTCTCCCTGACTGCAATATGCAATACCAGGACATGCAAAAAGATAACACCCACGAACTTTCCAATAACAGAATGTGAGAACATCAGAAACAGGGGCATGTCGTTCACTCCCCAAATCTGCCTTGCCCTTCACTAATATCATGGCTGATCTGCTTCTGGCATCAAATCCTCTTTCAAACCCAATTCGTCATAGTCCTCAACTCTCTGACAGGTCAATATCCATCTATTTCCTCTTCAAATACTTTCAGTTAATAAGCTCGCCGAACACTCTTGAGAGGAGGGATCCTGACATTCAATACTACCTGTCTGAAGAAAACACTTGCTGTTCCTATATCATGGCTTATTGATGTGAACAAAAGAGGTTGAGACAAGGGTTCAGGTAAAAATGACTGGCCCCGATATCAAGGCAATGGTTGCCTTCTGTTGACATCAAGGAGTTGGACTTAATGGGAATCAGAGTAAACTCTCCAGTGTTTGGAGTCAAACATGGAACAAAGGAAGATGTTCATCATCTCAGTCCTGGGTCACCTCTGTGGGAGATCCTCAGGGTAGCTTCCTCTTCACAAACATCTTCAGCTGCTTCATCAATGTCTCCACACCCCCACCCTCCCCACCATAAGATCAGAAGTGGGGATGGTCACTGAAGATTCCACAATGTTCAGAACATTTTGTCCCCCGTCCGCTCCTGAACTGGTCTGTGTCCATGTGCAGCAAGACGCAGACTCCATTGAGGCTTCTGCTGTTAAAGTGTCCGTCACATTCATGTAACAGCACTGCCTGGCACTGCACATTGCCACAGTAAAACAAGAGTTCACGCTGGTTTCACTGGAATATGAGGAAGTCATTCAGCCCATTGACACTATTGGGGAAGAACAGGGACAGCCCATTCAGTGCCTCCAGCCTATTACTCAGGAAGGGAAGGAGTCTAGTGTGATGGGCCACACCAGAGCCCCTTGGAAATATTTGACGGCAATAGCCTAGACTCTAATGTACTCTTATTTTAAAGGAAATGCAAAGTGTCTGTTTCAGATGCAATGTGACTGGTCAAACTACTCGGTGTGAAGCTAAATACCATCTACTTAAACACAAAAGAAGAAATAACATCACAGAAAGGAATATAGAATAATGTAATCCTATTGGACAGCTTAACAGAATAATAGATCGAGGAACTATTATTAATGAACTGTTCCAATATAGGGAAATCCCATAAGCACAGCCCTTGGCAAAAAGAAATATTCAGACAGAGAATGTCACAAATATTTCTCCAATCCAGGAATTAAAAACAGCATGAAGAGAAATTTCAGAGAGAGTAGCAGCTAGGAGACATCCACTGAAGCTTCCAACTCTGGAGACGGCAATAGTTTCTGATGTTACTGAGAAACCAAAACACAGTGATCCTACTCTGTGAGAGCTTGCCACACCCATTCAGGTTGCATTGCAATTAACCTAAGGCCTCTCTAACTGTTACTCAAGTGGTCTCAACTAGCCAGCTTGGTAACAATCGTTCAATCTCTCTCATAAAAGAAACACGGACAAAATAACCTCTTAAAGCTGCAGCACTATCACACTTATCAGTACAGCGAGCTGTCAAACAGGAACCAGGGGTAACCCTTGGCCCTGTCTAATTGGACGAGGAAGAAGCCCAGTCAGTCCCTTGAGTCACTTATATAGGAACAGCAGGAGGCCATTCCCACCTCAATGCACTTACACGGGGGCAGAATGAGGTAATTGATGATGATTCCTGATGAATGTCTTATGCCCAAAACTTCGATTCTCCTGCTTCAAGGATGCTGCCTGACCCGCTGTGCTTTTCCAGCAATCGACTCTCTACTCAGATCTCCAGCATTGGCAGTCTTAAGTGTCTCCTAATTGATGCTCTAACATGATGAACAAGTGGAGCAGAAGCTGCACATACAGCCTGTTCCACGTTCTTCCTCGTAGCTCTGTTGCTCATGATACACATATGGGACTTTAACGTGGTTTTCTATTGGTGAGCAGAAAGCCATTGGTCTTGTGTGAAGTCTCAACAGGCACCTTCTATCTCCGAGAAGACAGCCTGGTGTTCTCTATGTAGGGCGGAGGCTGGTGGGAATAGCTACCTGTTTCAGATGGACCGTTTTGTGGCTGCTGTTGGGGATTGTGAATAATCTGACGTTCAGTACAGGGTTCAATCGCCGACTGCACAATTTCATGGGGACAGTTAATGTAGACATATGAACTATTAGGAAAGTCACGTTAGACTGATAAATGGGCTCACTAAGTTCAAATAATGGTGATCTTGTTCATGTTGATCTTGTCTAGTGCACGTCCTGTTCAGTGTAACCTGTGTGCCTTACTCTCTCCAAGTCTATTTCCACCCTATGATCTGTCTGGCCATGCTTACTATGATCTTCCTCCACTGCTCATAAATAAAGTGTTTCCCTGTACTGAGATGCACGTGACAATAAATCAAACTAGTCAATCCTGGGTAAAGTATGGAATTTCTCTCCCTGTCAATGTCTCTTTTGGAAATAAGTGATCGCTGCCACTCCTCGTGTTTCAGCATCACCATTTCTTCGTCTCTCACAGCTCTACAGAATAAACACTCAGCTTATTCACTCTGTCGTCATGTTACTATCACCGGTGTCTGTGGTAAGGGAATCATTCCTTACAAAGGAGATCAAATCTGTACAGAGTGCCCCAAATGCTCTCTCAGCAAAGCTCGACAACAGCAGGAAGATGGCTTTACTTATGTGCTCGAATCATCTTACAATGACGGCCAGCATGAAATTGACTGCACCCATTACGTACACAGGGTTTGATTCGGAGCAGTCAGCAGAGACGTGTGAGTGGGAGATCATGCTTCCCAAATTTCTTAGAGTCCTGTGGTGAAGTGGCCAATAATGTTGATGAGGTCATAGCGGTAAACGTATCTCTATGGATTTCAGTAAGGCCTTTGATAAGCTTCCACATGGCAGGCTGCTCTGGAAGGTTCCATCACGTAGAATACTCGAAGAACTGGCCAATTGGATACACAGTTGGCTTGTTGATAAGAAGCACAGGGTTTAGTGGATGGATGCTTCTTCGACTGGAGGTTGGGTCCATAGCATTTTGTTATCTATGATTTGGTTGAGAATGTACAAGGCATGATTAGTAAATTTGCAGCTGACAGTAAAATAAGTGGGAGCATGATCAGTGAGGAAGTTTATCAGAAATTGCAGCAGGACCTTAATCAGGTGGGCAAGTGAACTGAGAAATGACAAATGGAATTTAATATAGATGTGTGAGGTCTTGCAGTTTGGAATCTCAAATCAAGGTAGGAGTTTCACGGTGAATGGGCGAGCCTTAAGGGGTGTAGTGGGCAGAGAGACCTTGGAATTCAGGTGCACGGTTCCCTGACAGTGGAGTCACAGTTAGGCAGGGCAACACATTCCACCGTGACGTTAAATTTACCTAGACCATCTCTGACACCTCCCTCCCCTTCCTGGACCTCTCCATCTCCATAAATGACGATCGACTTGACACTGACATTTTTTACAAACCCACCGACTCCCACAGCTACCTGGATTACTCCTCTTCCCACTCTACCTCTTGCATAAATGTAATCCCGTATTCCCAATTCCTCCGCCTCCGCCGGATCTGCTCCCAGGAGGACCAGTTCCACCACAGAACACACCAGATGGCCTCCTTCTTTTGAGACCGCAATTTCCCTTCCCACGTAGTTAAAGATGCCCTCCAATGCATCTCTTCCACATCCCGCACCTCTGCCCTCAGACCCCTCCAACCGTAACAAGGACAGAACGTCCCTGGTGTTCAGCTTCCACCTTAACAACCTTCGCATAAACCAAATCATCCACCGACATTTCCGCCACCTCCAAACAGACCCACTACCAGGGAAATATTTCCCTCCCCACCCCTTTCCGCCTTCCGCAAAGACCGTTTCCTACCTGGTCAGGTCCACGACCCCATACAACCAAACCTCACATCCTGGCGCTTTCCCCTGCCATCGCAGGAACTGTAAAACCTGTGACCACACCTCCTCCCTCACCTCGATACAAAGGCCCGAAAAGAGACTTCCACATCTATCAAAGTTTTACTTGCACATTTACTAATATCATTTATTGTATCCATTGCTCCCGATGCGGTCTCCTCTACATTGGGAAGACTGGGTGCCTCCTAGCAAGGCGCTTTAGGGAACATTTCCGGGACACCCACACCAACCAACCATACCGCCCCGTGGCCCAACATTTCAACTCCCCCTCCCATTCTGCCAAGGACATGGAGGTCCTGGGCCTCCTTCACCGCCGCTCCCTCACCACTAGACGCCTGGAGTAAGAACGCCTCATCTTCCTCCTCGGAACACTTCAACCCCAGGGCATCAATGTGGACTTCAACAGTTTCCTAATTTCCCCTTCCCCCACCTCACCCTAGTTCCAAACGTCCAGCGCAGCACTGTCCCCATGACTTGTCCGGACTTGCCCTACCTGCCTATCTCCTGTTCCACCTATCCACTCCACCCTCTCCTCCCTGACCTATCACCTTATCCCCTCCCCCACTCACCCATTGTACTGTATGCTACTTTCTCTCCACTCCACCCTCCACTAGCTTATCTCTCCATGCTTCAGGCTCACTGCCTTTATTCCTGATGAAGGGCTTTTGCCCGAAACGTCGATTTCGAAGCTCCTTGGATGCTGCCTGAACTGCTGTGCTCTTCCAGCACCACTAATCCAGAAAAGGGCAGTGAAGAAGGTTTTTGGCACACTGGCCTTCGTCAGGCAGGCCATTGAGGAAAGAAATTGGGAATTTATGTTGCAGTTCCACAGGACTTTGGTTAGGCCGCACTTGGAGTATTGTGTTCAGTTTTGTCAACTTGTTATTGGGAGGATATAATGAAAGTAGAAAGAGTGCAGTAGAAATTTACAAGGACATTGCCAGGACCCAATTGTCTGAGTTATAGGGAGTGGTTGGACAAACTAGGACCTTTTCTTTAGAGTGTAGGAGACTGAGGGGGGACCTTATAGAGCTGTATAAGATCATGAGGGATATGGATAGGGTGAATGGTCTCAGTCTTTTCCAAAGTTTAGAGAATCGAGGACGAGAGGGGATCAGTTTAAGGTAAAAGGGAAAGGAATAAAAGGGAACCTGAGGGCCCATTTATTTACATAAATGGCTGGTACGTGGATGAGCTGCCAGAAGATGTGGCTGAGGGGGATGTATTAACAACGTTTCAAAAGCATTTGGATAAATAGGTGGATAGGAAAGGACTAGAAGGATATGGACCAAATGCTGGGAATTTGGGTTAGTGTGAATGGACATTTACAAGGTGGAGTCGAACCCCTCTGTTAATTAAAACCAAACACCCAGAAAAGCTCGCCTCACCTCGTAATCTGTTAACATATCAGTGACACAGATCTCCGACATTCCACTACTTAAACAAAAAAAAACAAGTTTGCTTCTTAACTTTAATAGTGAACACTAAACAAAAACTATTCGCAAATACAAGCCCTCTTTTCTTAGCTACTTACTATCTGCCTCCAACTCTGTAAAAATATGCTTTTCCAACAACCCACATATTAAACGTTACAATCTCAAGACCACACAGTCTCGATCTTCCCCGCTGTGTTCACTCTTTCAGCTGCTGATCTCCCTGGGTCATGTTTTTTATAATGCAAGTATGTTTTACACGAACATGTGTCTTTGATAGAGAGTGTTTGAGATGGCCAGTTAGCACTCCTGCTCTACAGCAGTTACTCTGCTGTTGGATGGCAGCAGCTCTCCCTCCAGTGTTCAAAATGCTGGGTTTATGTACGCCCCATGATATAATAATTCTCATAATTTTATTGCTTTCAGGTGTACAAACAATGATATTCAAATTCCATTGGCTTCCGGTATCCTGAGCGTTATTTAAAGTCTTTGATTGTATTTGAATTGTACTTTCGATTCTGCAAACCCGTCCTATCTTAAAGTGAACAGACATTGATTAGATTCCAGGCAGTAACACACCCCAGGCTATCTGTTATTCTGTATACTAACATCCTTGAGCCCCTCGATGAGATTCCAGGCCGTAACTCACTCTGGGCTATCTGTTATTCTGAAAATGACCCATACTGAACACCTTGATTCGATTCCAGTCTGTAACTCACTCCGGGATATCCATTATTCTGTATATAAACAACCCTGAACCCCTCGATTACATTCAAGGCTGTACCTCAGTCCGGAGTATCTGATATTCTGCACATCAACCACCCTGAATCCCTCAATTAGACTCCAGGCTGTAACACACCGCAGAATATCTGTTATTCTGTACATAAACCACACTGAACCCCACGATTAGATTCCAGGCTGTAACTCACTTCGGGCTATATGTTATTCTGTATATAACCCACCCTGAACCCCGCGATTTGATTCCAGGCTGTAACTCACTTTGGGCTATCTGTTATTCTGTATTTAAACCACCCTGAACCCCACGATTAGATTCCAGGCAGTAACATCCTGTCAGGGTTGAAAGAGAAAGCTGGTCGTAATAGGGAATGCTGGCTGACTAAAGAAATTGAGGGTTTGGTTCAGAAAAAGAGGGAAGCATATATCTGGTATAGACAGGCTAGATCGAGTGAATCCTTAGAAGAGTATAAAGGAAGTTGGAGTACACTTAAGAGGGAAATCAGGAAGACAAAACGCGGACATGAGATAGCTTTGGAAAATAGAATTAAGGAGAATCCAAAGTGCTTTTACAAATATATTAAGGACAAAGTGTAACTAGGGAGAGAATAGGGCCCCTCAAAGATCAGCAAGGCGGCCTTTGCGTGGAGTCACAGAAAATGGGGGAGATTTTAAATGAATACTTTGCATCAGTGTTTACTGTGGAAAAGGATATCGAAGATATAGACTGTAGGGAAATCGATGTTGACATCTTGTAAAATGTTGCAAATATACAGAGGAGGAAGTGCGGATGTTGTGAAATGGTTAAAGGTGGATAAATCCCCAGGACCTGATCAGGTGTACCTGAGAACTCTGTGGGAAGCTAGAGAAGTGATTGCTGAGCCTCTTGCTGAGATATTTGTATCATCGATAGTAACAGGTGAGATGCTGGAAGGTTGGAGGTTGGCAAACGTGGTGCCAATGTTTAAGAAGGGTGGTAAAGGCAAGCCAGGGAAATATAGACCGGTACGCCTGACGTCGGCGGTGGGCAAGTTGTTGGAGGGAATCCTGAGGGACAGGATGTACAGGAATTTGGACAGGCAAGGACTGATGCGGGATAGTGAACATGGCTTTGTGCGTGGGAAATTATGTCTCACAAACTTGATTGAGTTTTTTAAAGAATTAACAAAGAAGATTGATGAGGGCAGAGCAGTCGATGTGATCCATATGAACTTCGGTAAGTCGTTCGACAAGGTTCCCCATGGGAAACTGATTAGCAAGGTTAGATCTCATGGAATACAGGGAGAAGTAGCCATTTAGGTACAGAACTGGCTCAAAAGTAGAAGACAGAGGGTGACAAAGAGGTTTAAGAGGTATAGTTAGTAAGTTTGCAGATGGCCCCAAAATTGCAGGTGTAGTGGACAGCAAAGAGGGTTTTCTCAATTTCCAACAGGATCTGGACCAGATGGGCCAATGGGCTGAGTTTTGACAGATGGAGTTTAATTCAGATAAATGCGAGGTGCTGCATTTGGGGAAAGCAAATATTAGCAGGACTTCTACATTTAATGGTAAGGTCTTAGGGTGTGTTGCTGAACAAAGAGACCTTGGAGCGCAGGTTCATAGTTCCTTGAAAGTGTAGTCGCGGGTAGATAGGATAGTGAAGAAGGCGTTTGGTATGCTTTCCTTTATTGGTCAGAGTATTGAGTACAGGAGTTGGGAGGTCATGTTGCGGCTCTACAGGACATTGGTTAGGTCACTCTTGGAATATTGCATGCAATTCTGGTCTCCTTCCTATCGGAAAGATGTGAAACTTTATAGGGTTCAGAAAAGATTTACAAGAATGTTGCCAGGGTTGGAGGATTTGAGCTTCAGGGAGAGGCTGAACAGTCTGGGGCTGTTTTCCCTGGAGTGTCGGAGGCTGAGGGGTGAACTTATCGAGGTTTACCCTGGGGTAAGGGAGTCCCGAACTAGAGGGCATAGATTTAGTTTGAGAGAGGAAAGATATGAAAGAGACCTAAGTAAAAACTTTTTCAAGCAGAAGGTGGTACGTGTATGGAGTGAGCTGCCAGAGGAAGTTATGGAGGCTGGTACAATTGCAACATTTAAGAGGAACTTGGATGAGTATGTGAATAGGAAGGGTTTGGAGGGACATGGGCCAGGTGCTGGCAGGTGGAACTATATTGGGTTGGGATAACTGGTCGGCATGGACAGCTTGGACCGAAGGGTCTGTTTCCATGCTGTACATCTCGATGATTCTTTGACTCGATAACTCACTCTGGGCTATCTGTTATTCTGTATATAAACCACCCTGAAACCCTCGATTAGATTCCACTCTGTAACTCAATCTGGAGTGTCTGTTATTGTGCACATAACCATCCCGAACCCCCTTGATAAAATTCCAATATATAATTGACTTCCAATTTTAAGGGACTCTGTACATTAGCCACTTCAATCCTTTGATTAGATTCCAGTCTGTATCACACTCCTGGGTATCTGTTCGTCTGTATATTAACCATTCAATCCAAACCCTGTTAAAATTGCCCACAGTGTTCAGGGATGTGTCGGTGAGGTGCATTAGTCAGGGGTAAATGTGGGCAAATGGCTCTGGATGGGTTATTCTTCTGAGGGTCAGTGTGGTCTTGTTGGGCTGAAGGGCTTGTTTCCCCACTGTCGGGATTATATGAATCACCCGGAACCTTCTCGTTTAGATTCCAAACTGTAACTCACTTCCATGTATGTGACTGTTTTCAAAAACACCTCAAAACCTTCAATTCTATTCCACTTCGATAAATACGAGGTGTTACATTTTGGGAAAGCAAATTTGAGCAGGATTTATATATTATTGGTCAGATCCGCGGGAGAGTTGCTGAACAATGAGACTTTGAAATGCAGGTTCGTAGCTCCGTGAGAGTAGAGTGGCGGGTGGATAAGATAATGAAGGCGGCGTTTGGTTTGCTTTCCTTTATTGGTCAGAGTTTTGAGTATAGGCTTTGAGAGGTCATGTTGTGGCTGGACTGGACATCGGTTAGGCCACTGTTGGAATATGGCATGCACTTCTGGTCTCCTTCCTATCGGAAGGATGTTGTGAAACTTGGAAGGGTTCAGAAAAGATTTACAAGGAGGATGCCAGGGTTAGAGGATTTGAGCTATAGGGAGAGGCTGAATAGGTTCAGGCTGTTTTCCCTGGAGCATCAGAGGCTGAGGGGTGACCTTATTGAGGTTGATAAAATCATGACAGGAATGGATAGGATAAATAGACAAAGTCTTTTCCTTGGGGTGGGGAGTCCGGAACTAGAGGGCATAGGTTTAGTGTGAGAGGGAAAAGATACGAAAGAGACCTAAGGGGCAACTTGTTCACTCAGAAGGTGGTACATGAATGGAATGAACTGTCAGCGGAAGTGGTGGAGGCTGGTACAATTGCAACATTTAAAATGCAGGTCGATGGGTATATGAATGGGAATCTTTGGAGTGAGATGGGCCAGGTGCTTGAAAAAGAGACTAGAGTAGGTTAGGATATCTGGTCGGCATGATCGGATTGGACCAAAGGGTCTGTTTCCATGCTGTACATCTCTATGACTGTATGACTCCGCGATTTTGTGACTCACTCCTTGTTATCTGTTATTCTGTATGTAAACCACCCTGAACCCCTCAATTAGATTCCAGTCTGGAACTCACTCCTGGGGATCTGTTATTGGATCTGTGAAGTGATCCTTGTTGGATGTTAGAATGAAGACAAGACAAACTAAATGGTCAAATGTTACATTGGGAGCAGGAACACAGAAAGCTGCTGGTTCATTTCTGTCCTGTTACATATCTCCAAGTTTAAGATTGGTGTTGAATTTCTGTCACAATGGGGAAAGTCTCAAAAGCTGTTTACTGTCTTGCATGAATGCATCATCATAACATAAATTCCTTTGCAAGAAAGGAAATGGAGACAGCTTCTGGAAGGTGTCTGTATCCCTTTGTGTGTGATTCTGTGTGTCTGTGTCTGTCTGTTTGTGTGTGATTCTGTGTGCGTGTTCAATGTTTCATATATTTTCGAACTGTATTGATGTTGCCAGTCTCTCTTGCTTTTCCTTATTTATAAACTCAATGTCATCGTTTTATTGATATAAAATGGTGGCTGTGGACAAATCTAAAATGTATGTGTGTGCTTGTCCCTCCTTCCCTGTGTGTGTGTGTCCCTCCCTCACTGTGTGTCTTTGTGTATGTCCTTCCCTTGCTGTGTTTGCGTGTCCGTCCAACACTGTGTGTGCATGTCCTTCCCTCCCTCGCTCTCTGTGTATATGTGTGTTTGTGTGTGTGTGTGTGTGTGTGTGTGTGTGTGTGTGTGCGCGCGCGTGTCCCTCCCTCGATGTGTGTTTGTGTTTGCATGTACTCCCCTCGCTGTGTGTGCGTGTCCCTCCCTCGCCGTGTTTGTGCGTGTCCCTCCCTTGCCATGTGTGTGCGTGTCCCTCCCTTGCCGCGTGTGTGCGTGTCCCACCCTCGCCGCGTGTGTGCACGTCCCTCCCTCGCCGCGTGTGTGCGCGTCCCTCCCTCGCCGCGTGTGTGCGCGTCCCTCCCTCGCCGCGTGTGTGCGTCTCCCCCCTCGCCGCGTGTGTCTGCGCGTCTCCCCCCCTCGCCGCGTGTGTCTGCGCGTCTCCCCTCCTCGCCGCGTGTGTCTGCGCGTCTCCCCCCCTCGCCGCGTGTGTCTGCGCGTATCCCCCCCTCGCCGCGTGTGTCTGCGCGTATCCCCCCCTCGCCGCGTGTGTCTGCACGTATCCCCCCTCGCCATGTGTGTCTGCGCGTATCCCCCCCCTCGCCGCGTGTGTCTGCGTGTATCCCCTCGCCCCGTGTGTCTGCGTGTATCCCCCTCGCCGCGTGCGTGTGTGTGTGTGTCCAAAATTTGCACCATCAGTGAACTGGCCATCATAAATTGACTGTAGTATTCAGGAATGTGTGTTTTAAGTAAGTTCACCACGTGAAATGCAGGGTTTAATGTATAGGTAGAGGGGTGGGTCTGGGTAGGATGCTCTTCAGAGTTTTGGAATGGACTGGTTGGGCGGAATGGCCTGGTTGCACACGATGACAATTGTATTCAGGTTATTGTCTAGCCCTGTCAACCATCCCCATCTCTTACACCTTGCCTTATCCCCAATATTCTCCTTAACACAGTAATCTCCCCCAGACTCTAAAACGCTCCTTGCCTATGTAAGCTTTTCCAGTCCTTGCAAAGATCGATATGTCTGTCACCTCTTCCTGTATTTAGAACCCTCCCTATAACTATTACCATTTGGTACAGCACTCCCATTCATTGTTCCCTCTTGAAACTCCCATAAACATTTGTATTTCTGAAAACTCATCTGGACTATCTCAATTTCTTTTTGACAGTTACGTGGTGAGACCTGCTCTATATCAGTGAAGTAATTAAGTCTTGGCAACACTCACTGTTATAATCTCCCTCCAGCCTTTCAGCACCGAGGATCTGTAGAAGGTCTTTTCAACCCGACAGCCATCTCTGTGTCTGTAATCTCCTCCACTCCCCATAATACATTCTCTCCGAGATCCTCTGTAGTCCACAAAACACTCCCTGACACTGTCTGTATCAGTGTAACCTTCACCAAAACACAACCTTCCCTATCTGTGTAAATGCCTACACCGGTCCCTATCCCTCTCAGCTCCATCTAACAATACAACCCTCCATGTCTGTGTATTCACCATCAGTCCCTACTCACCTCCCTATCTGTGTAACCTCCTCCATCCATTTTTGCTTCAGTCTCTTCAACTGTCCCTGTCAGTGTAACCTCTTCCAGATGCGAAAACTCTCCTCTTTTTGACTTACTCAGACCACACAACCCTCACTATCTATAACCTACTCCAGTCTGAGAAACCTACCTCTGCAAATTGTTCTAACTCTTCAACTCTCCATAAGCTCCTGCAGCTCTTATATCCCTCCCTATCTACCAAATCTCTTCCAGTCCCTAAACACCAACAGTCTTTGGAGACCCGACCACCATCCCTATCAGTGTAATCCTCTCAGGTCTCAGCAGTAATCCTGATCTGTCGAACTCACTCCATGCTTGTGACTCTCCCAATCCAGTCCCTACAAAGCCCACTATCTATTTAACACCCTCCTGTCACTATCACCCCCATGTCAATGTAAGCTCCTCCTGTGTCTCCACCATCTACCCATCTCCATAACCTTGTCCAGCTCTTACACCACTATCTGTTTAAACGTCACCTTCCTCTACAACTTCCTCCTGTTTCTGCTATGCTCCCATATCTGTGAAAATTCTTCTGACCAAAATTGTTATCCCAGTCTCTGAAAAGAAATCCAGATCCCACAGCCTCCATAACCCCCAGAACCTAAGCCTTCCTATGTCTATAAACATCTTCAGTCACGACTACCCTGCATAAGTGTTTGTTCTTCCAGTCGATACAAACACCTTTATCTCTGTAATCTGTTCAGCTCCCGAAAATAGTGTCTGTCTGTGATCCAGCCCTGACCTACAAACATCCTTATCCCTGTAAACTTCTCTATCCATCCCAACATTCCCAACTCCATGAACCCTTCAGCCTTACAGGTCTCCACATTCCTGTAACCTCCTGTGGCTCTATGGTCCTCCTTCCCTGTGAAACTACCTCCAGTCCCCACACCCCTCCCAGTCTGGGTCCTCTGCTCCAGATCAGACCATTGCTGTCTCTGTAAACACCTGCACTCCTGACAACTCTTCCCATTTTGTGTAACCTCGTTCAGACCCAATACTCTCCAGCTTCCTAAATCCTCTTCCTGCCATTGCAACAAAAATCACACGTTTATGTAATATCTACCAGTGCTTACACTCTCCCCAATTCAGTAACCACTTGCAGCCCTAACAAAACACCTAAACTGTGAAACCTCTCATTTCCCGACAATCCTCCCTCCTTCCCTCCTCAAATGCCTTCATCACCATGAAACCTCACAATTACCGAAGCCTCCTTTTGGTACAGCAACTCTCCTAATGTCTGCAAAATCCTCCTGTCCTGATATTCCTCCCTATCTCTGTAACACCCACCACCCTCCAGTGCCCTTCTGGGGAACATGGCAGAGGAGGAAAGATGTGTAAAGTCCGAGCCATGTTACAGAGGTAGAATTCTGGGAGTTACAGATTTGGTCGAATGTCTGTGGTGTCCAGATTATTGGCGAGGACTCTAAAGACAGGATTTATGACTACTTGGAAAACCATAGTTAAATTAGCCACAGTCAGTATAGGTTTGTGAGGGGCAGGTCATGCCTCACAAACCTTATTGAATTCTTTGAGGATATGGCAGAATATGTTGATGGCTCATTCAGAAAAGAAGTAAAATTGGGATACAGGGAAATCTGTCTGTCTGGATACAGGATTGGATGGCCCAGAGAAGACAGAGGGTGGCAGCAGATGGACAGTATTGAGCCTGGAGCTCAGTGACCAGTGGTGTTCTGTAACAATCAGCGCTGGGACTCTGCTCTTTGGGATTTTCGTAAATGACTTGGATGCGGAGGTTGGAGAGTGGGTTAGTAAGTTTGTCAATAACATGAAGGTTGGTGGGGTGGTGGGGAATGTGGAGTGCAGTTGTAGGTTGCAATGGGACATTGACAGGACGCAGAGCTGGGCTGGAAGTGGCAGATCGAGTCCAATCCAGAAAAGTGTGAAGTGATTCATTCTGGAAGTTCGAATTTGAATACAGAATATGGGGTGAAAGGCTGACTACTTGGCAGTGCGGAGGAACAGAGAGATCGTGGGGTCCATGTTCATAGATCTCTCAAAATCATCACGCACGTTGGTAGGGTTGTTAAAAAGTCATATGTTGCGTTGGCTCCCCTTAGAAGGGGATTGACTGTAAGAGCCGTGAGGTTTTCCTGCATCTTTATAGCGTCCTGGTGAGACCACACTTGGAATATTGTGTTCAGTTCTGGTCCCCTGTTTACAGGAAGGCTGTGCACGTTTTAGAGAGTGTACACAGGAGATTTACCAAGATGCTGCCTGTAATGGAGGGCAGCTCTTATGGAGAAAGGTTGTGGGAGCTAAGGCTTTTTTCATTGGAGAAGGGGGGCGGGGCGACTTTGTGGAGGTGAACAAGATGATGAGAGGCACACAGAGAGTGAATAGTCAGAGACTTTTTCTCCGATGGCATAAATGGCTATTACAAGGCGGCATAATTTTAAGGTGAATAGAGAATGGATAAGAGGATAGAGAATGGTAGGTGGTTGGATGGATTGCCAATGGTGGTAGTAAAACTAGACACATTCGGGACATTTAATAGACTCTTGGACAGACACATGGATAATAGTAAAATGAAGGGTATGTAGTTTATTTTGATCTTATAGTTGGATAAAAGGTTGGCATAAATCATGGCCGAAGGGTCTTGGGCTGAACTGTTCTCTGTTCTATGTTCTGTCTGGTAAACTGGGTAATAAGCTCAGATCAGTGGAAAAGGATATGGCATTCAGGAGGAGCTAGTGAACTGGATACAAAATTTTCTTGATGGTAGGAGACAGAGGGTGATGGGAGACATGTTGTCTTTCTGACTGGAGACATGTGACCAGTGGTGAAGTGGGTCCCCTGTTGTTTGTCATTTGGATAAATGGTTTGGATGGGAATATTGGTTTTGTGGTAAGTAATTGTTTTCGTTGACACTCAAACTTGGTGGTAAAGTGGACAGTGAAGACGGTTATCTATGATACAACAGGATGGACAGTACTGCTGGGATAGTGGGCTGAAGAATAGCAGATGGAGTTTAATTAGATAAATGTGAAGTGTTCCATTTTGGAGAAATAAGCCAGGGTGGGACTTGTACAATTAATGTTCAGGCCCTGGGTAGTGTTTTCAGTCAGAGATCCAGTGACCCAGGTAGACAGTTCTTTAAATGTGTGTCACAGGTAGATAGGCTGGTGAAGCAGGCATTTGGGATGGTTACCTTCAGTGGGGAGGGCATTGAGTGTAAGAGTTGGGACGACATGTTGTATCTGTAAAAGACATTGATGAGGCCACCAGAAAAACATTGTTGATCAGTAGGAAGAACTCCTCTAGTTCACAAACCTCCCTTAGTGAAGGACATCAAATATTCTAACCTGGTCTGGCCGACATGTGACTCCAGACCCCCAGCAATATGGCTGACTCTGAGTTACCATCTCAGTAATTAGCAGAGGGGTCAAAGAACGTTTTTCCAGGCAGTGTCACCCACATCCCATGAATGAATATATAAAAATACCTATGTCCCTCTGTACCTCTGCAAACCCCTCCAGCTGCAGCAATCCATCCTGGCTTTGTAACACCCTGACCACTCACTGTAACACTCTCACCACCTCCAGCACCTTCACCTCTCCCTGTTCCTATTGTGTCAATGAACCTTGACCGGGGTTCCCCTTCCCACAGTCCTCCTCCTGCGGGCAGACCCATTGCAATCCATTAACATTTACTCCTAAAACTCTCTCTCACTTCAGGATTTGAAGTACTTTGTGGTGATCTTTTCACCCTCATAATCTAGTATGATTCCTTTTGTCCTGAGTGAGGGATCAGTGGAAATTTCTTGCTGAGTTTTTTACTGTTTCAATCGAATGTCCTTTTGTTGAGTATTTTGCATTGTCCCTTCAAATGTTTTCCACTGTACATTTACAGGCACATATTTCAGTCTGTTTAGCCTGTTTATCTTGGTCAATTCTCCTCTCAAACTCATGTAATTGGCTATTTTTGTTTCTAGCTGTAGCTTGTCCTTTCTGTGATTCATTTTAAAACTTTATATTTATTTAAACTGCACTTTATCACAATTTCCCAGAGGATCTCTTCAGGTGACATTACTCATTCACTAAGTTTCATTACATGGTCGCTCTGCGATAGTTATGTCCCTTAACAGTTGCACAATGTGTTTTTAAAAGAAACACTAAAAACAAATTAACCGAACTCCTTCCAATATCAATGCTGTCCGTGTGATTGTCCCAGACTATACGAATATTGAAGTTTTCCAAAATTATTACAATGCCTTTGTTAAAAAATTCCAATGAGTTCCTGGTAAATGCAGTGATGAGCAATGAAATGCTGTTCGGTGACTAAAATTGTTCTGCTGCTCGTGTCCTTGGCAAGTAGTAGCCAGAATGTACATTCAGACTGACTCTACTTCATAGCCTGAGGCCAAATGCTTTCTCTGTAATGCCTTTGTTGTACATTGTTGTTAGCGTTGCCCATTTTGCCTGAGTTTGCACAAGATTACGCACCACTGAATATTTTTGTTCACCCTGTATCCATGTCTCCCTGGTGTCTAAATCTCTTTTATCTCTGTGTCACAAATCCATCGACCTT
>NW_027311412.1:0-28562 GCF_047496795.1 Chiloscyllium punctatum | reverse complement strand
GATAAAACAGTAGAAAAGAGGATAAAACAGGAGAAAAGAGGAAAAAGAGGAGAAACGTAGATAAAAAAGGAGAAAACAGTACAAAACAGTAGAAAACAGTAGAAAAGAGTACAAAACAGTAGAAAACAGTAGAAAAGAGGAGAAAACAGGAGAAAACAGTGGAAAACATGAGAAATGAGGAGAAAGAAGAGAAAGAGGAGAAAAGAGAATAAAAAAGGAGAAAAGATTAGAAAACAGGAGAAAAGAGGAGAACACAGGAGAAAAGAGGAAAAATACAGGAGAAAAGAGAAGAAAAGAGAAGAAAAGAGGAGAAAACAGGTGAAAAGAGGAGAAAACAGGTGAAATGAAGAGAAAGAGGAGAAAGAGGATAAAACAGTAGAAAAGAGGATAAAATAGGAGAAAAGAGGAGAACACAGAACACAGGAGAAAAGAGGAGAAAACAGAAGAAAAGAGGAAAAAGAGGAGAAACGTAGATAAAAAAGGAGAAAAGAGTACAAAACAGTAGAAAACAGTAGAAAAGAGTACAAAACTGTAGAAAACAGTAGAAAAGAGGAGAAAACAGTGGAAAACATGAGAAATGAGCAGAAAGAGGAGAAAAGAGAATAAAAAAGGAGAAAAGATTAGAAAACAGGAGAAAACAGTAGAAAAGTGGAGAAAACAGGAGAAAGAGGAGAAAGAGCAGAAAAGAGAATCAAAAAGGAGAAAAGTTTAGAAAAGAGGAGAAAAGAGGAGAACACAGTTGAAAACAGGAGAAAAGAGGAAAAAGAGGAGAAATTTGGAAAAAAAAGGAGAAAAGAGTACAAAACAGGAGAAAAGAGTGGAAAAGAGGAGAAAAGAGGAGAAAACAGTGGAAAACATGAGAAAGGAGGAGAAAGAGGAGAAAGACGAGAAAAGAGAATAAAAAAGGAGAAAAGATTAGAAAACAGGAGAAAAGAGGAGAACACAGGCGAAAAGAGGAGAAAACAGGAGAAAAGAGGAGAAAACAGTAGAAAACTGGAGAAAAGAGGAGAACACAGGAGAAAACAGAAGAAAAGAGGAAAAAGAGGAGAAAAGTAGATAAAAAAGGAGAAAAGAGTACAAGACAGTAGAAAACAGTAGAAAAGAGTACAAAACAGTAGAAATGAGTAGAAAAGAGGAGAAAACTGGAGAAAACAGTGGAAAACATGAGAAATGAGGAGAAAGAGGAGAAAAGAGAATAAAAAAGGAGAAAAGATTAGAAAACAGGAGAAAAGAGGAGAAAAGAGGAGAACACAGGAGAAAAGAGGGAAAAAAAGGAGAAAAGAGAAGAAAAGAGGATAAAACAGGAGAAAAGAGAAGAAAAGAGGAGAAAACAGGTGAAAAGAGGAGAAAACAGGTGAAATGAAGAGAAAGAGGAGAAAGAGGAGAAAAGAGAATAAAAAATGAGAAAAGATTTGAAAAGAGGAGAACACGGAGAAAAGAGGGAAAAAAGGAGAAAAGAGGAGAAAAGAGAAGAAAAGAGGAGAAAACAGGTGAAAAGAGGAGAAAACAGGTGAAATGAAGAGAAAGAGGGGAAAGAGGATAAAACAGGAGAAAAGAGGATAAAACAGGAGAAAAGAGGAGAACACAGGAGAAAACAGAAGAAAAGAGGAAAAAGAGGAGAAAAGTAGATAAAAAAGGAGAAAAGAGTACAAAACAGTAGAAAACAGTAGAAAAGAGTACAAAACTATAGAAACCAGTAGAAAAGAGGAGAAAACAGGAGAAAACAGTGGAAAACATGAGAAATGAGGAGAAAGAGGAGAAAGAGGAGAAAAGAGAATAAAAAAGGAGAAAAGATTAGAAAACAGGAGAAAACAGTAGAAAAGTGGAGAAAACTGGAGAAAGAGGAGAAAGAGGAGAAAAGAGAATCAAAAAGGAGAAAAGTTTAGAAAAGAGGAGAAAAGAGGAGAACACAGTTGAAAAGAGGAGAAAAGAGGAGAAAACAGCAGAAATGAGGAGAAAGAGGAGAAAACAGAATAAAAAAGGAGAAAAGATTAGAAAACAGGAGAAAAGAGTGGAAAAGAGGATAAAACAGGAGAAAAGAGAAGAAAAGAGGAGAAAACAGGTGAAAAGAGGAGAAAACAGGTGAAATAAAGAGAAAGAGGAGAAAGAGGAAACGACAGTAGAAAAGAGGATAAAATAGGAGAAAAGAGGAGAACACAGTTGAAAAGAGTAGAAAAGAGGAGAAAACAGGAGAAAAGAGGAGAAAAAGCAGAAATGAGGAGAAAGAGAAGAAAACAGAACAAAAAATGAGAAAAGATTAGAAAACAGGAGAAAAGAGTGGAAAAGAGGATAAACGAGGAGAAAAGAACAGAAAGGTAGAGAAACCCAGGAGACTAGAGGAGGAAAGAGGAGAAAGAGGATAAAACAGTAGAAAAGAGGATAAAACAGGAGAAAAGAGAAGAAAAGAGGAGAAAACAGGTGAAAAGAGGAGAAAACAGGTGAAATGAAGAGAAAGAGGAGAAAGGGGAGAAAAGAGAATAAAAAATGAGAAAAGATTTGAAAACAGGAGAAAAGAGGAGAAAAGAGGAGAACACAGGAGAAAAGAGGGTAAAAAGGAGAAAAGAGGAGAACACAGGAGAACACAGGAGAAAAGAGGGAAAAAAGGAGAAAAGAGGAGAAAAGAGAAGAAAAGAGGAGAAAACAGGTGAAAAGAGGAGAAAACAGGTGAAATGAAGAGAAAGAGGGGAAAGAGGATAAAAAAGTAGAAAAGAGGATAAAACAGGAGAAAAGAGGAGAACACAGGAGAACACAGCAGAAAAGAGGAGAAAACAGAAGAAAAGAGGAAAAAGAGGAGAAACGTAGATAAAAAAGGAGAAAACTGTACAAAACAGTAGAAAACAGTAGAAAAGAGTACAAAACAGTAGAAAACAGTAGAAAGAGGAAAAAACAGGAGAAAACAGTGGAAAACATGAGAAATGAGCAGAAAGAGGAGAAAAGAGAATAAAAAAGGAGAAAAGATTAGAAAACAGGAGAAAACAGTAGAAAAGTGGAGAAAACAGGAGAAAGAGGAGAAAGAGGAGAAAAGAGAATCAAAAAGGAGAAAAGTTTAGAAAAGAGGAGAAAAGAGGAGAACACAGTTGAAAACAGGAGAAAAGAGGAGAACACAGGAGAAAACAGAAGAAAAGAGGAAAAAGAGGAGAAAAGTAGATAAAAAAGGAGAAATAGAGTACAAAACAGTAGAAAACAGTAGAAAAGAGTACAAAACTGTAGAAAACAGTAGAAAAGAGGAGAAAACAGGAGAAAACAGTGGAAAACATGAGAAATGAGGAGAAAGAGGAGAACGAGGAGAAAAGAGAATCAAAAAGGAGAAAAGATTAGAAAACAGGAGAAAAGAGGAGAACACAGGCGAAAAGAGGAGAAAACAGGAGAAAAGAGGAGAAAACAGTAGAAAACAGGAGAAAAGAGGAGAACACAGGAGAAAACAGAATAAAAGAGGAAAAAGAGGAGAAAAGTAGATAAAAAAGGAGAAAATAGTACAAGACAGTAGAAAACAGTAGAAAAGAGTACAAAACAGTAGAAAACAGTAGAAAAGAGGAGAAAACAGGAGAAAACAATGGAAAACATGAGAAATGAGCAGAAAGAGGAGAAAGAGGAGAAAAGAGAATAAAAAAGGAGAAAAGATTAGAAAACAGGAGAAAACAGTAGAAAAGAGGAGAACACAGGAGAAAAGAGGGAAAAAAAGGAGAAAAGAGGAGAAAAGAGAAGAAAAGAGGAGAAAACAGGAGAAAAGCGGAGAAAACAGCAGAAGTGAGGAGAAAGAGGAGAAAACAGAATAAAAAAGGAGAAAAGATTAGAAAACAGGAAAAAAGAGTGGAAAAGAGGAGAAAACAGCAGAAATGAGGAGAAAGAGGAGAAAACAGAATAAAAAAGGAGAAAAGATTAGAAAATAGGAGAAAAGAGGAGAACACAGGAGAAAAGAGGGGAAAAAAGGAGAAAAGAGGAGAAAGCAGGTGAAATGAAGAGAAAGAGGGGAAAGAGGATAAAACAGTAGAAAAGTGGATAAAACAGGAGAAAAGAGGAGAACACAGGAGAACACAGGAGAAAAGAGGAGAAAACAGAAGAAAAGAGGAAAAAGAGGAGAAACGTAGATAAAAAAGGAGAAAACAGTACAAAACAGTAGAAAACAGTAGAAAAGAGTACAAAACAGTAGAAAACAGTAGAAAAGAGGAGAAAACAGGAGAAAACAGTGGAAAACATGAGAAATGAGGAGAAAGAGGAGAAAGAGGAGAAAAGAGAATAAAAAAGGAGAAAAGTTTAGAAAACAGGAGAAAAGAGGAGAACACAGGAGAAAAGAGGAAAAATACAGGAGAAAAGAGAAGAAAAGAGGAGAAAACAGGTGAAAAGAGGAGAAAACAGGTGAAATGAAGAGAAAGAGGAGAAAGAGGATAAAACAGTAGAAAAGAGGATAAAACAGGAGGAAAGAGGAGAACACAGGAGAACACAGGAGAAAAGAGGAGAAAACAGAAGAAAAGAGGAAAAAGAGGAGAAACGTAGATAAAAAAGGAGAAAAGAGTACAAAACAGTAGAAAACAGTAGAAAAGAGTACAAAACTGTAGAAAACAGTAGAAAAGAGGAGAAAACAGTGGAAAACATGAGAAATGAGCAGAAAGAGGAGAAAAGAGAATAAAAAAGGAGAAAAGATTAGAAAACAGGAGAAAACAGTAGAAAAGTGGAGAAAACTGGAGAAAGAGGAGAAAGAGGAGAAAAGAGAATCAAAAAGGAGAAAAGTTTAGAAAAGAGGAGAAAAGAGGAGAACACAGTTGAAAAGAGGAGAAAAGAGGAGAAAACAGCAGAAATGAGGAGAAAGAGGAGAAAACAGAATAAAAAAGGAGAAAAGATTAGAAAACAGGAGAAAAGAGTGGAAAAGAGGATAAAACAGGAGAAAACAGAAGAAAAGAGGAGAAAACAGGTGAAAAGAGGAGAAAACAGGTGAAATAAAGAGAAAGAGGAGAAAGAGGAAACGACAGTAGAAAAGAGGATAAAATAGGAGAAAAGAGGAGAACACAGTTGAAAAGAGTAGAAAAGAGGAGAAAACAGGAGAAAAGAGGAGAAAAAGCAGAAATGAGGAGAAAGAGAAGAAAACAGAACAAAAAATGAGAAAAGATTAGAAAACAGGAGAAAAGAGTGGAAAAGAGGATAAACGAGGAGAAAAGAACAGAAAGGTAGAGAAACCCAGGAGACTAGAGGAGGAAAGAGGAGAAAGAGGATAAAACAGTAGAAAAGAGGATAAAACAGGAGAAAAGAGAAGAAAAGAGGAGAAAACAGGTGAAAAGAGGAGAAAACAGGTGAAATGAAGAGAAAGAGGAGAAAGGGGAGAAAAGAGAATAAAAAATGAGAAAAGATTTGAAAAGAGGAGAACACGGGAGAAAAGAGGGAAAAAAGGAGAAAAGAGAAGAAAAGAGGAGAAAACAGGTGAAAAGAGGAGAAAACAGGTGAAATGAAGAGAAAGAGGGGAAAGAGGATAAAACAGGAGAAAAGAGGATAAAACAGGAGAAAAGAGGAGAACACAGGAGAAAACAGAAGAAAAGAGGAAAAAGAGGAGAAAAGTAGATAAAAAAGGAGAAAAGAGTACAAAACAGTAGAAAAGAGTACAAAACTATAGAAACCAGTAGAAAAAAGGAGAAAACAGGAGAAAACAGTGGAAAACATGAGAAATGAGGAGAAAGAGGAGAAAGAGGAGAAAAGAGAATAAAAAAGGAGAAAAGATTAGAAAACAGGAGAAAACAGTAGAAAAGTGGAGAAAACTGGAGAAAGAGGAGAAAGAGGAGAAAAGAGAATCAAAAAGGAGAAAAGTTTAGAAAAGAGGAGAAAAGAGGAGAACACAGTTGAAAAGAGGAGAAAAGAGGAGAAAACAGCAGAAATGAGGAGAAAGAGGAGAAAACAGAATAAAAAAGGAGAAAAGATTAGAAAACAGGAGAAAAGAGTGGAAAAGAGGATAAAACAGGAGAAAACAGAAGAAAAGAGGAGAAAACAGGTGAAAAGAGGAGAAAACAGGTGAAATAAAGAGAAAGAGGAGAAAGAGGAAACGACAGTAGAAAAGAGGATAAAATAGGAGAAAAGAGGAGAACACAGTTGAAAAGAGTAGAAAAGAGGAGAAAACAGGAGAAAAGAGGAGAAAAAGCAGAAATGAGGAGAAAGAGAAGAAAACAGAACAAAAAATGAGAAAAGATTAGAAAACAGGAGAAAAGAGTGGAAAAGAGGATAAACGAGGAGAAAAGAACAGAAAGGTAGAGAAACCCAGGAGACTAGAGGAGGAAAGAGGAGAAAGAGGATAAAACAGTAGAAAAGAGGATAAAACAGGAGAAAAGAGAAGAAAAGAGGAGAAAACAGGTGAAAAGAGGAGAAAACAGGTGAAATGAAGAGAAAGAGGAGAAAGGGGAGAAAAGAGAATAAAAAATGAGAAAAGATTTGAAAACAGGAGAAAAGAGGAGAAAAGAGGAGAACACAGGAGAAAAGAGGGTAAAAAGGAGAAAAGAGGAGAACACAGGAGAACACAGGAGAAAAGAGGGAAAAAAGGAGAAAAGAGGAGAAAAGAGAAGAAAAGAGGAGAAAACAGGTGAAAAGAGGAGAAAACAGGTGAAATGAAGAGAAAGAGGGGAAAGAGGATAAAAAAGTAGAAAAGAGGATAAAACAGGAGAAAAGAGGAGAACACAGGAGAACACAGCAGAAAAGAGGAGAAAACAGAAGAAAAGAGGAAAAAGAGGAGAAACGTAGATAAAAAAGGAGAAAACTGTACAAAACAGTAGAAAACAGTAGAAAAGAGTACAAAACAGTAGAAAACAGTAGAAAAGAGGAAAAAACAGGAGAAAACAGTGGAAAACATGAGAAATGAGCAGAAAGAGGAGAAAAGAGAATAAAAAAGGAGAAAAGATTAGAAAACAGGAGAAAACAGTAGAAAAGTGGAGAAAACAGGAGAAAGAGGAGAAAGAGGAGAAAAGAGAATCAAAAAGGAGAAAAGTTTAGAAAAGAGGAGAAAAGAGGAGAACACAGTTGAAAACAGGAGAAAAGAGGAGAACACAGGAGAAAACAGAAGAAAAGAGGAAAAAGAGGAGAAAAGTAGATAAAAAAGGAGAAATAGAGTACAAAACAGTAGAAAACAGTAGAAAAGAGTACAAAACTGTAGAAAACAGTAGAAAAGAGGAGAAAACAGGAGAAAACAGTGGAAAACATGAGAAATGAGGAGAAAGAGGAGAACGAGGAGAAACGAGAATCAAAAAGGAGAAAAGATTAGAAAACAGGAGAAAAGAGGAGAACACAGGCGAAAAGAGGAGAAAACAGGAGAAAAGAGGAGAAAACAGTAGAAAACAGGAGAAAAGAGGAGAACACAGGAGAAAACAGAATAAAAGAGGAAAAAGAGGAGAAAAGTAGATAAAAAAGGAGAAAATAGTACAAGACAGTAGAAAACAGTAGAAAAGAGTACAAAACAGTAGAAAACAGTAGAAAAGAGGAGAAAACAGGAGAAAACAATGGAAAACATGAGAAATGAGCAGAAAGAGGAGAAAGAGGAGAAAAGAGAATAAAAAAGGAGAAAAGATTAGAAAACAGGAGAAAACAGTAGAAAAGAGGAGAACACAGGAGAAAAGAGGGAAAAAAAGGAGAAAAGAGGAGAAAAGAGAAGAAAAGAGGAGAAAACAGGAGAAAAGCGGAGAAAACAGCAGAAGTGAGGAGAAAGAGGAGAAAACAGAATAAAAAAGGAGAAAAGATTAGAAAACAGGAAAAAAGAGTGGAAAAGAGGAGAAAACAGCAGAAATGAGGAGAAAGAGGAGAAAACAGAATAAAAAAGGAGAAAAGATTAGAAAACAGGAGAAAAGAGGAGAACACAGGAGAACACAGGAGAAAAGAGGGGAAAAAAGGAGAAAAGAGGAGAAAGCAGGTGAAATGAAGAGAAAGAGGGGAAAGAGGATAAAACAGTAGAAAAGAGGATAAAACAGGAGAAAAGAGGAGAACACAGGAGAACACAGGAGAAAAGAGGAGAAAACAGAAGAAAAGAGGAAAAAGAGGAGAAACGTAGATAAAAAAGGAGAAAACAGTACAAAACAGTAGAAAACAGTAGAAAAGAGGAGAAAACAGGAGAAAACAGTGGAAAACATGAGAAATCAGGAGAAAGAGGAGAAAGAGGGGAAAAAAGAATAAAAAAGGAGAAAAGAATAGAAAACAGGAGAAAACAGTAGAAAAGTGGAGAAAACAGGAGAAAGAGGAGAAAGAGGAGAAAAGAGAATCAAAAAGGAGAAAACTTTAGAAAAGAGGAGAAAAGAGGAGAACACAGTTGAAAACAGGAGAAAAGAGGAGAACACAGGAGAAAACAGAAGAAAAGAGGAAAAAGAGGAGAAAAGTAGATAAAAAAGGAGAAAAAGAGTACAAAACAGTAGAAAACAGTAGAAAAGAGTACAAAACTGTAGAAAACAGTAGAAAAGAGGAGAAAACAGGAGAAAACAGTGGAAAACATGAGAAATGAGGAGAAAGAGGAGAACGAGGAGAAAAGAGAATCAAAAAGGAGAAAAGATTAGAAAACAGGAGAAAAGAGGAGAACACAGGCGAAAAGAGGAGAAAACAGGAGAAAAGAGGAGAAAACAGTAGAAAACAGGAGAAAAGAGGAGAACACAGGAGAAAACAGAATAAAAGAGGAAAAAGAGGAGAAAAGTAGATAAAAAAGGAGAAAATAGTACAAGACAGTAGAAAACAGTAGAAAAGAGTACAAAACAGTAGAAAACAGTAGAAAAGAGGAGAAAACAGGAGAAAACAATGGAAAACATGAGAAATGAGCAGAAAGAGGAGAAAGAGGAGAAAAGAGAATAAAAAAGGAGAAAAGATTAGAAAACAGGAGAAAACAGTAGAAAAGAGGAGAACACAGGAGAAAAGAGGGAAAAAAAGGAGAAAAGAGGAGAAAAGAGAAGAAAAGAGGAGAAAACAGGAGAAAAGCGGAGAAAACAGCAGAAGTGAGGAGAAAGAGGAGAAAACAGAATAAAAAAGGAGAAAAGATTAGAAAACAGGAAAAAAGAGTGGAAAAGAGGAGAAAACAGCAGAAATGAGG
The DNA here is from genome assembly GCF_047496795.1 of Chiloscyllium punctatum. Taxonomy (NCBI): domain Eukaryota; kingdom Metazoa; phylum Chordata; class Chondrichthyes; order Orectolobiformes; family Hemiscylliidae; genus Chiloscyllium; species Chiloscyllium punctatum. Next base: position 19,531 of record NW_027311412.1, on the reverse strand, counting down.
AGAAAGAGGAGAAAACAGAATAAAAAAGGAGAAAAGATTAGAAAACAGGAGAAAAGAGGAGAACACAGGAGAACACAGGAGAAAAGAGGGGAAAAAAGGAGAAAAGAGGAGAAAGCAGGTGAAATGAAGAGAAAGAGGGGAAAGAGGATAAAACAGTAGAAAAGAGGATAAAACAGGAGAAAAGAGGAGAACACAGGAGAACACAGGAGAAAAGAGGAGAAAACAGAAGAAAAGAGGAAAAAGAGGAGAAACGTAGATAAAAAAGGAGAAAACAGTACAAAACAGTAGAAAACAGTAGAAAAGAGGAGAAAACAGGAGAAAACAGTGGAAAACATGAGAAATCAGGAGAAAGAGGAGAAAGAGGGGAAAAAAGAATAAAAAAGGAGAAAAGAATAGAAAACAGGAGAAAACAGTAGAAAAGTGGAGAAAACAGGAGAAAGAGGAGAAAGAGGAGAAAAGAGAATCAAAAAGGAGAAAACTTTAGAAAAGAGGAGAAAAGAGGAGAACACAGTTGAAAACAGGAGAAAAGAGGAGAACACAGGAGAAAACAGAAGAAAAGAGGAAAAAGAGGAGAAAAGTAGATAAAAAAGGAGAAAAAGAGTACAAAACAGTAGAAAACAGTAGAAAAGAGTACAAAACTGTAGAAAACAGTAGAAAAGAGGAGAAAACAGGAGAAAACAGTGGAAAACATGAGAAATGAGGAGAAAGAGGAGAACGAGGAGAAAAGAGAATCAAAAAGGAGAAAAGATTAGAAAACAGGAGAAAAGAGGAGAACACAGGCGAAAAGAGGAGAAAACAGGAGAAAAGAGGAGAAAACAGTAGAAAACAGGAGAAAAGAGGAGAACACAGGAGAAAACAGAATAAAAGAGGAAAAAGAGGAGAAAAGTAGATAAAAAAGGAGAAAATAGTACAAGACAGTAGAAAACAGTAGAAAAGAGTACAAAACAGTAGAAAACAGTAGAAAAGAGGAGAAAACAGGAGAAAACAATGGAAAACATGAGAAATGAGCAGAAAGAGGAGAAAGAGGAGAAAAGAGAATAAAAAAGGAGAAAAGATTAGAAAACAGGAGAAAACAGTAGAAAAGTGGAGAAAACAGGAGAAAGAGGAGAAAGAGGAGAAAAGAGAATCAAAAAGGAGAAAAGTTTAGAAAAGAGGAGAAAAGAGGAGAACACAGTTGAAAACAGGAGAAAAGAGGAGAACACAGGAGAAAACAGAAGAAAAGAGGAAAAAGAGGAGAAAAGTAGATAAAAAAGGAGAAAAGAGTACAAAACAGTAGAAAACAGTAGAAAAGAGTACAAAACAGTAGAGAACAGTAGAAAAGAGGAGAAAACAGGAGAAAACAGTGGAAAACATGAGAAATGAGGAGAAAGAGGAGAAAGAGGAGAAAAGAGAATAAAAAAGGAGAAAAGATTAGAAAACAGGAGAAAAGAGGAGAACACAGGAGAAAAGAGGAAAACTACAGGAGAAAAGAGAAGAAAAGAGAAGAAAAGAGGAGAAAACAGGTGAAAAGAGGAGAAAACAGGTGAAATGAAGAGAAAGAGGAGAAAGAGGATAAAACAGTAGAAAAGAGGATAAAACAGGAGAAAAGAGGAGAACACAGGAGAAAAGAGGAGAAAACAGAAGAAAAGAGGAAAAAGAGGAGAAACGTAGATAAAAAAGGAGAAAAGAGTACAAAACAGTAGAAAACAGTAGAAAAGAGTACAAAACTGTAGAAAAGAGGAGAAAACAGGTGAAATGAAGAGAAAGAGGAGAAAGGGGAGAAAAGAGAATAAAAAATGAGAAAAGATTTGAAAACAGGAGAAAAGAGGAGAAAAGAGGAGAACACAGGAGAAAAGAGGGTAAAAAGGAGAAAAGAGGAGAAAAGAGGAGAACACAGGAGAAAAGAGGGAAAAAAGGAGAAAAGAGGAGAAAAGAGAAGAAAAGAGGAGAAAGCAGGTGAAAAGAGGAGAAAACAGGTGAAATGAAGAGAAAGAGGGGAAAGAGGATAAAACAGTAGAAAAGAGGATAAAACAGGAGAAAAGAGGAGAACACAGGAGAACACAGGAGAAAAGAGGAGAAAACAGAAGAAAAGAGGAAAAAGAGGAGAAACGTAGATAAAAAAGGAGAAAACTGTACAAAACAGTAGAAAACAGTAGAAAAGAGTACAAAACAGTAGAAAACAGTAGAAAAGAGGAGAAAACAGGAGAAAACAGTGGAAAACATGAGAAATGAGCAGAAAGAGGAGAAAAGAGAATAAAAAAGGAGAAAAGATTAGAAAACAGGAGAAAACAGTAGAAAAGTGGAGAAAACAGGAGAAAGAGGAGAAAGAGCAGAAAAGAGAATCAAAAAGGAGAAAAGTTTAGAAAAGAGGAGAAAAGAGGAGAACACAGTTGAAAACAGGAGAAAAGAGGAAAAAGAGGAGAAATTTGGAAAAAAAAGGAGAAAAGAGTACAAAACAGGAGAAAAGAGTGGAAAAGAGGAGAAAAGAGGAGAAAACAGTGGAAAACATGAGAAAGGAGGAGAAAGAGGAGAAAGACGAGAAAAGAGAATAAAAAAGGAGAAAAGATTAGAAAACAGGAGAAAAGAGGAGAACACAGGCGAAAAGAGGAGAAAACAGGAGAAAAGAGGAGAAAACAGTAGAAAACTGGAGAAAAGAGGAGAACACAGGAGAAAACAGAAGAAAAGAGGAAAAAGAGGAGAAAAGTAGATAAAAAAGGAGAAAAGAGTGCAAGACAGTAGAAAACAGTAGAAAAGAGTACAAAACAGTAGAAAACAGTAGAAAAGAGGAGAAAACTGGAGAAAACAGTGGAAAACATGAGAAATGAGGAGAAAGAGGAGAAAAGAGAATAAAAAAGGAGAAAAGATTAGAAAACAGGAGAAAAGAGGAGAAAAGAGGAGAACACAGGAGAAAAGAGGGAAAAAAAGGAGAAAAGAGAAGAAAAGAGGATAAAACAGGAGAAAAGAGAAGAAAAGAGGAGAAAACAGGTGAAAAGAGGAGAAAACAGGTGAAATGAAGAGAAAGAGGAGAAAGAGGAGAAAAGAGAATAAAAAATGAGAAAAGATTTGAAAAGAGGAGAACACGGGAGAAAAGAGGGAAAAAAGGAGAAAAGAGGAGAAAAGAGAAGAAAAGAGGAGTAAACAGGTGAAAAGAGGAGAAAACAGGTGAAATGAAGAGAAAGAGGGGAAAGAGGATAAAACAGGAGAAAAGAGGATAAAACAGGAGAAAAGAGGAGAACACAGGAGAAAACAGAAGAAAAGAGGAAAAAGAGGAGAAAAGTAGATAAAAAAGGAGAAAAGAGTACAAAACAGTAGAAAACAGTAGAAAAGAGTACAAAACTATAGAAACCAGTAGAAAAGAGGAGAAAACAGGAGAAAACAGTGGAAAACATGAGAAATGAGGAGAAAGAGGAGAAAGAGGAGAAAAGAGAATAAAAAAGGAGAAAAGATTAGAAAACAGGAGAAAACAGTAGAAAAGTGGAGAAAACTGGAGAAAGAGGAGAAAGAGGAGAAAAGAGAATCAAAAAGGAGAAAAGTTTAGAAAAGAGGAGAAAAGAGGAGAACGCAGTTGAAAAGAGGAGAAAAGAGGAGAAAACAGCAGAAATGAGGAGAAAGAGGAGAAAACAGAATAAAAAAGGAGAAAAGATTAGAAAACAGGAGAAAAGAGTGGAAAAGAGGATAAAACAGGAGAAAAGAGAAGAAAAGAGGAGAAAACAGGTGAAAAGAGGAGAAAACAGGTGAAATAAAGAGAAAGAGGAGAAAGAGGAAACGACAGTAGAAAAGAGGATAAAATAGGAGAAAAGAGGAGAACACAGTTGAAAAGAGTAGAAAAGAGGAGAAAACAGGAGAAAAGAGGAGAAAAAGCAGAAATGAGGAGAAAGAGAAGAAAACAGAACAAAAAATGAGAAAAGATTAGAAAACAGGAGGAAAGAGTGGAAAAGAGGATAAACGAGGAGAAAAGAACAGAAAGGTAGAGAAACCCAGGAGACGAGAGGAGGAAAGAGGAGAAAGAGGATAAAACAGTAGAAAAGAGGATAAAACAGGAGAAAAGAGAAGAAAAGAGGAGAAAACAGGTGAAAAGAGGAGAAAACAGGTGAAATGAAGAGAAAGAGGAGAAAGGGGGGAAAAGAGAATAAAAAATGAGAAAAGATTTGAAAACAGGAGAAAAGAGGAGAAAAGAGGAGAACACAGGAGAAAAGAGGGTAAAAAGGAGAAAAGAGGAGAAAAGAGGAGAACACAGGAGAAAAGAGGGAAAAAAGGAGAAAAGAGAAGAAAAGAGGAGAAAACAGGTGAAAAGAGGAGAAAACAGGTGAAATGAAGAGAAAGAGGGGAAAGAGGATAAAACAGTAGAAAAGAGGATAAAACAGGAGAAAAGAGGAGAACACAGGAGAACACAGCAGAAAAGAGGAGAAAACAGAAGAAAAGAGGAAAAAGAGGAGAAACGTAGATAAAAAAGGAGAAAACTGTACAAAACAGTAGAAAACAGTAGAAAAGAGTACAAAACAGTAGAAAACAGTAGAAAAGAGGAGAAAACAGGAGAAAACAGTGGAAAACATGAGAAATGAGCAGAAAGAGGAGAAAAGAGAATAAAAAAGGAGAAAAGATTAGAAAACAGGAGAAAACAGTAGAAAAGTGGAGAAAACAGGAGAAAGAGGAGAAAGAGGAGAAAAGAGAATCAAAAAGGAGAAAAGTTTAGAAAAGAGGAGAAAAGAGGAGAACACAGTTGAAAACAGGAGAAAAGAGGAGAACACAGGAGAAAACAGAAGAAAAGAGGAAAAAGAGGAGAAAAGTAGATAAAAAAGGAGAAAAAGAGTACAAAACAGTAGAAAACAGTAGAAAAGAGTACAAAACTGTAGAAAACAGTAGAAAAGAGGAGAAAACAGGAGAAAACAGTGGAAAACATGAGAAATGAGGAGAAAGAGGAGAACGAGGAGAAACGAGAATCAAAAAGGAGAAAAGATTAGAAAACAGGAGAAAAGAGGAGAACACAGGCGAAAAGAGGAGAAAACAGGAGAAAAGAGGAGAAAACAGTAGAAAACAGGAGAAAAGAGGAGAACACAGGAGAAAACAGAATAAAAGAGGAAAAAGAGGAGAAAAGTAGATAAAAAAGGAGAAAATAGTACAAGACAGTAGAAAACAGTAGAAAAGAGTACAAAACAGTAGAAAACAGTAGAAAAGAGGAGAAAACAGGAGAAAACAATGGAAAACATGAGAAATGAGCAGAAAGAGGAGAAAGAGGAGAAAAGAGAATAAAAAAGGAGAAAAGATTAGAAAACAGGAGAAAACAGTAGAAAAGAGGAGAACACAGGAGAAAAGAGGGAAAAAAAGGAGAAAAGAGGAGAAAAGAGAAGAAAAGAGGAGAAAACAGGAGAAAAGCGGAGAAAACAGCAGAAGTGAGGAGAAAGAGGAGAAAACAGAATAAAAAAGGAGAAAAGATTAGAAAACAGGAAAAAAGAGTGGAAAAGAGGAGAAAACAGCAGAAATGAGGAGAAAGAGGAGAAAACAGAATAAAAAAGGAGAAAAGATTAGAAAACAGGAGAAAAGAGGAGAACACAGGAGAACACAGGAGAAAAGAGGGGAAAAAAGGAGAAAAGAGGAGAAAGCAGGTGAAATGAAGAGAAAGAGGGGAAAGAGGATAAAACAGTAGAAAAGAGGATAAAACAGGAGAAAAGAGGAGAACACAGGAGAACACAGGAGAAAAGAGGAGAAAACAGAAGAAAAGAGGAAAAAGAGGAGAAACGTAGATAAAAAAGGAGAAAACAGTACAAAACAGTAGAAAACAGTAGAAAAGAGGAGAAAACAGGAGAAAACAGTGGAAAACATGAGAAATCAGGAGAAAGAGGAGAAAGAGGGGAAAAAAGAATAAAAAAGGAGAAAAGAATAGAAAACAGGAGAAAACAGTAGAAAAGTGGAGAAAACAGGAGAAAGAGGAGAAAGAGGAGAAAAGAGAATCAAAAAGGAGAAAACTTTAGAAAAGAGGAGAAAAGAGGAGAACACAGTTGAAAACAGGAGAAAAGAGGAGAACACAGGAGAAAACAGAAGAAAAGAGGAAAAAGAGGAGAAAAGTAGATAAAAAAGGAGAAAAAGAGTACAAAACAGTAGAAAACAGTAGAAAAGAGTACAAAACTGTAGAAAACAGTAGAAAAGAGGAGAAAACAGGAGAAAACAGTGGAAAACATGAGAAATGAGGAGAAAGAGGAGAACGAGGAGAAAAGAGAATCAAAAAGGAGAAAAGATTAGAAAACAGGAGAAAAGAGGAGAACACAGGCGAAAAGAGGAGAAAACAGGAGAAAAGAGGAGAAAACAGTAGAAAACAGGAGAAAAGAGGAGAACACAGGAGAAAACAGAATAAAAGAGGAAAAAGAGGAGAAAAGTAGATAAAAAAGGAGAAAATAGTACAAGACAGTAGAAAACAGTAGAAAAGAGTACAAAACAGTAGAAAACAGTAGAAAAGAGGAGAAAACAGGAGAAAACAATGGAAAACATGAGAAATGAGCAGAAAGAGGAGAAAGAGGAGAAAAGAGAATAAAAAAGGAGAAAAGATTAGAAAACAGGAGAAAACAGTAGAAAAGAGGAGAACACAGGAGAAAAGAGGGAAAAAAAGGAGAAAAGAGGAGAAAAGAGAAGAAAAGAGGAGAAAACAGGAGAAAAGCGGAGAAAACAGCAGAAGTGAGGAGAAAGAGGAGAAAACAGAATAAAAAAGGAGAAAAGATTAGAAAACAGGAAAAAAGAGTGGAAAAGAGGAGAAAACAGCAGAAATGAGGAGAAAGAGGAGAAAACAGAATAAAAAAGGAGAAAAGATTAGAAAACAGGAGAAAAGAGGAGAACACAGGAGAACACAGGAGAAAAGAGGGGAAAAAAGGAGAAAAGAGGAGAAAGCAGGTGAAATGAAGAGAAAGAGGGGAAAGAGGATAAAACAGTAGAAAAGAGGATAAAACAGGAGAAAAGAGGAGAACACAGGAGAACACAGGAGAAAAGAGGAGAAAACAGAAGAAAAGAGGAAAAAGAGGAGAAACGTAGATAAAAAAGGAGAAAATAGTACAAGACAGTAGAAAACAGTAGAAAAGAGTACAAAACAGTAGAAAACAGTAGAAAAGAGGAGAAAACAGGAGAAAACAATGGAAAACATGAGAAATGAGCAGAAAGAGGAGAAAGAGGAGAAAAGAGAATAAAAAAGGAGAAAAGATTAGAAAACAGGAGAAAACAGTAGAAAAGTGGAGAAAACAGGAGAAAGAGGAGAAAGAGGAGAAAAGAGAATCAAAAAGGAGAAAAGTTTAGAAAAGAGGAGAAAAGAGGAGAACACAGTTGAAAACAGGAGAAAAGAGGAGAACACAGGAGAAAACAGAAGAAAAGAGGAAAAAGAGGAGAAACGTAGATAAAAAAGGAGAAAAGAGTACAAAACAGTAGAAAACAGTAGAAAAGAGTACAAAACTGTAGAAAAGAGGAGAAAACAGGTGAAATGAAGAGAAAGAGGAGAAAGGGGAGAAAAGAGAATAAAAAATGAGAAAAGATTTGAAAACAGGAAAAAAGAGGAGAAAAGAGGAGAACACAGGAGAAAAGAGGGTAAAAAGGAGAAAAGAGGAGAAAAGAGGAGAACACAGGAGAAAAGAGGGAAAAAAGGAGAAAAGAGGAGAAAAGAGAAGAAAAGAGGAGAAAACAGGTGAAAAGAGGAGAAAACAGGTGAAATGAAGAGAAAGAGGGGAAAGAGGATAAAACAGTAGAAAAGAGGATAAAACAGGAGAAAAGAGGAGAACACAGGAGAACACAGGAGAAAAGAGGAGAAAACAGAAGAAAAGAGGAAAAAGAGGAGAAACGTAGATAAAAAAGGAGAAAACTGTACAAAACAGTAGAAAACAGTAGAAAAGAGTACAAAACAGTAGAAAACAGTAGAAAAGAGGAGAAAACAGGAGAAAACAGTAGAAAAGAGGAAAAAAACAGGAGAAAAGAGGAGAAAAGAGAAGAAAAGAGGAGAAAACAGGTGAAAAGAGGAGAAAACAGGTGAAATGAAGAGAAAGAGGAGAAAGAGGATCAAACAGTCGAAAAGAGGATAAAACAGGAGAAAAGAGGAGAACACAGGAGAAAATAGGAGAAAACAGAAGAAAAGAGGAAAAGAGGAGAAACGTAGATAAAAAGGAGAAAAGAGTACAAAACAGTAGAAAACAGTAGAAAAGAGTACAAAACAGTAGAAAACAGTAGAAAAGAGGAGAAAACAGGAGAAAACAGTGGAAAACATGAGAAATGAGCAGAAAGAGGAGAAAGAGGAGAAAAGAGAATAAAAAAGGAGAAAAGATTAGAAAACAGGAGAAAACAGTAGAAAAGTGGAGAAAACAGGAGAAAGAGGAGAAAGAGGAGAAAAGAGAATCAAAAAGGAGAAAAGTTTAGAAAAGAGGAGAACACAGTTGAAAAGAGGAGAAAAGAGGAGAAAACAGCAGAAATGAGGAGAAAGAGGAGAAAAGAGAATAAAAAAGGAGAAAAGAGTACAAAACAGTAGAAAACAGTAGAAAAGAGTACAAAACTGTAGAAAAGAGGAGAAAACAGGAGAAAACAGTGGAAAACATGAGAAATGAGGAGAAAGAGGAGAAAGAGGAGAAAGGACAATAAAAAAGGAGAAAAGATTAGAAAACAGGAGAAAACAGTAGAAAAGTGGAGAACACAGGAGAAAGAGGAGAAAGAGGAGAAAAGAGAATCAAAAAGGAGAAAAGTTTAGAAAAGAGGAGAACACAGTTGAAAAGAGGAGAAAAGAGGAGAAAACTGCAGAAATGAGGAGAAAGAGGAGAAAAGAGAATAAAAAAGGAGAAAAGATTAGAAAACAGGAGAAAACAGTAGAAAAGTGGAGAAAAGAGGAGAAAGAGGAGAAAAGAGAATCAAAAAGGAGAAAAGTTTAGAAAAGAGGAGAAAAGAGGAGAACACAGTTGAAAACAGGAGAAAAGAGGAAAAAGAGGAGAAAAGTGGATAAAAAAGGAGAAAAGAGTACAAAACAGGAGAAAACAGTAGAAAAGAGGAGAAAACAGGAGAAAACAGTGGAAAACATGAGAAAGGAGGAGAAAGAGGAGAAAGACGAGAAAAGAGAATAAAAAAGGAGAAAAGATTAGAAAACAGGAGAAAAGAGGAGAACACAGGCGAAAAGAGGAGAAAACAGGAGAAAAGAGGAGAAAACAGGAGAAAACAGTGGAAAACATGAGAAAGGAGGAGAAAGAGGAGAAAGAGGAGAAAAGAGAATAAAAAAGGAGAAAAGCTTAGAAAACAGGAGAAAAGAGGAGAAAAGAGGAGAACACAGGAGAAAAGAGCAAAAAAACAGGAGAAAAGAGAAGAAAAGAGAAGAAAAGAGGAGAAAACAGGTGAAAAGAGGAGAAAACAGGTGAAATGAAGAGAAAGAGGAGAAAGAGGATCAAACAGTAGAAAAGAGGATAAAACAGGAGAAAAGAGGAGAACACAGGAGAAAATAGGAGAAAACAGAAGAAAAGAGGAAAAAGAGGAGAAACGTAGATAAAAAGGAGAAAAGAGTACAAAACAGTAGAAAAGAGTACAAAACAGTAGAAAACAGTAGAAAAGAGGAGAAAACAGGAGAAAACAGTGGAAAACATGAGAAATGAGCAGAAAGAGGAGAAAGAGGAGAAAAGAGAATAAAAAAGGAGAAAAGATTAGAAAACAGGAGAAAACAGTAGAAAAGTGGAGAAAAGAGGAGAAAGAGGAGAAAGAGGAGAAAAGAGAATCAAAAAGGAGAAAAGTTTAGAAAAGAGGAGAAAAGAGGAGAACACAGTTGAAAACAGGAGAAACGAGGAAAAAGAGGAGAAAAGTGGATAAAAAAGGAGAAAAGAGTACAAAACTGTAGAAAACAGTAGAAAAGAGGAGAAAACAGTGGAAAACATGAGAAATGAGCAGAAAGAGGAGAAAAGAGAATAAAAAAGGAGAAAAGATTAGAAAACTGGAGAAAACAGTAGAAAAGTGGAGAAAACAGGAGAAAGAGCAGAAAAGAGAATCAAAAAGGAGAAAAGTTTAGAAAAGAGGAGAAAAGAGGAGAACACAGTTGAAAACAGGAGAAAAGAGGAAAAAGAGGAGAAAAGTGGATAAAAAAGGAGAAAAGAGTACAAAACAGGAGAAAACAGTAGAAAAGAGGAGAAAAGAGGAGAAAACAGTGGAAAATATGAGAAAGGAGGAGAAAGAGGAGAAAGACGAGAAAAGAGAATAAAAAAGGAGAAAAGATTAGAAAACTGGAGAAAAGAGGAGAACACAGGCGAAAAGAGGAGAAAACAGGAGAAAAGAGGAGAAAACAGCAGAAAACTGGAGAAAAGAGGAGAACACAGGAGAAAACAGAAGAAAAGAGGAAAAAGACGAGAAAAGTAGATAAAAAAGGAGAAAAGAGTACAAGACAGTAGAAAACAGTAGAAAAGAGTACAAAACAGTAGAAAACAGTAGAAAAGAGGAGAAAACAGGAGAAAACAGTGGAAAACATGAGAAATTAGGAGAAAGAGGAGAAAAGAGAATAAAAAAGGAGAAAAGATTAGAAAACAGGAGAAAAGAGGAGAAAAGAGAAGAAAAGAGGAGAAAACAGGAGAATAGAGGAGAAAACAGCAGAAATGAGGAGAAAGAGGAGAAAACAGAATAAAAAAGGAGAAAAGATTAGAAAACAGGAAAAAAGAGTGGAAAAGAGGAGAGAACAGCAGAAATGAGGAGAAAGAGGAGAAAACAGAATAAAAAAGGAGAAAAGATTAGAAAACAGGAGAAAAGAGGAGAACACAGGAGAACACAGGAGAAAAGAGGGGGGGAAAGGAGAAAAGAGGAGAAAAGAGAAGAAAAGAGGAGAAAACAGGTGAAAAGAGGAGAAAACAGGTGAAATGAAGAGAAAGAGGGGAAAGAGGAGAAAACAGTAGAAAAGAGGATAAAACAGGAGAAAAGAGGAGAACACAGGAGAACACAGGAGAAAAGAGGAGAAAACAGAAGAAAAGAGGAAAAAGAGGAGAAAACAGCAGAAATGAGGAGAAAGAGGAGAAAACAGAATAAAAAAGGAGAAAAGATTAGAAAACAGGAGAAAAGAGTGGAAAAGAGGATAAACGAGGAGAAAAGAACAGAAAGGTAGAGAAACCCAGGAGACGAGAGGAGGAAAGAGGAGAAAGAGGATAAAACAGTAGAAATGAGGATAAAACAGGAGAAAAGAGAAGAAAAGAGGAGAAAACAGGTGAAAAGAGGAGAAAACAGGTGAAATGAAGAGAAAGAGGAGAAAGGGGAGAAAAGAGAATAAAAAATGAGAAAAGATTTGAAAACAGGAGAAAAGAGGAGAACACAGGAGAACACAGGAGAAAAGAGGGAAAAAAAGGAGAAAAGAGGAGAAAAGAGAAGAAAAGAGGAGAAAACAGGTGAAAAGAGGAGAAAACAGGTGAAATGAAGAGAAAGAGGGGAAAGAGGATAAAACAGTAGAAAAGAGGATAAAACAAGAGAAAAGAGGAGAACACAGGAGAACACAGGAGAAAAGAGGAGAAAACAGAAGAAAAGAGGAAAAAGAGGAGAAACGTAGATAAAAAAGGAGAAAACAGTACAAAACAGTAGAAAACAGTAGAAAAGAGGAGAAAACAGTAGAAAACGATGGAAAACATGAGAAATCAGGAGAAAGAGGAGAAAGAGGGGAAAAAAGAATAAAAAAGGAGAAAAGAATAGAAAACAGGAGAAAACAGTAGAAAAGTGGAGAAAACAGGAGAAAGAGGAGAAAAGAGAATCAAAAAGGAGAAAAGTTTAGAAAAGAGGAGAAAAGAGGAGAACACAGTTGAAAACAGGAGAAAAGAGGAGAACACAGGAGAAAACAGAAGAAAAGAGGAAAAAGAGGAGAAAAAGTAGATAAAAAAGGAGAAAAAGAGTACAAAACAGTAGAAAACAGTAGAAAAGAGTACAAAAACTGTAGAAAAGAGGAGAAAACAGGAGAAAACAGTGGAAAACATGAGAAATGAGGAGAAAGAGGAGAACGAGGAGAAAAGAGAATCAAAAAGGAGAAAAGATTAGAAAACAGGTGAAAAGAGGAGAACACAGGCGAAAAGAGGAGAAAACAGGAGAAAAAAGAGGAGAAAACAGTAGAAAACAGGAGAAAAGAGGAGAACACAGGAGAAAACAGAATAAAAGAGGAAAAAGAGGAGAAAAGTAGATAAAAAAGGAGAAAATAGTACAAGACAGTAGAAAACAGTAGAAAAGAGTACAAAACAGTAGAAAACAGTAGAAAAGAGGAGGAAAACAGGAGAAAACAATGGAAAACATGAGAAATGAGCAGAAAGCGGAGAAAGAGGAGAAAAGAGAATAAAAAAGGAGAAAAGATTAGAAAACAGGAGGAAAACAGTAGAAAAGTGGAGAGAAACAGGAGAAAGAGGAGGAAAAGAGAATCAAAAAGGAGAAAAGTTTAGAAAGAGGCGAAAAGAGGAGAACACAGTTGAAAACAGGAGAACACAGGAGGAAAACAGAAGAAAAGAGGAAAAAGAGGAGAAAAGTAGATAAAAAAGGAGGAAAAGAGTACAAAACAGTAGAAAACAGTAGAAAAGAGTACAAAACAGTAGAAAACAGTAGAAAAGAGGAGAAAACAGGAGAAAACAGTGGAAAACATGAGAAATGAGGAGAAAGAGGAGAAAGAGGAGATAGAGAATAAAAAAGGAGAAAAGATTAGAAAACAGGAGAAAAGAGGAGAAAAGAGGAGAACACAGGAGAAAAGAGGAAAAAAAAACAGGAGAAAAGAGAAGAAAAGAGAAGAAAAGAGGAGGAAAACAGGTGAAAAGAGGAGGAAAACAGGTGAAATGAAGAGAAAGAGGAGAAAGAGGATAAAACAGTAGAAAAGAGGATAAAACAGGAGGGAAAGAGGAGAACACAGGAGAACACAGGAGGAAAAGAGGAGAAACAGAAGAAAAGAGGAAAAAGAGGAGAAACGTAGAGAAAAAAGGAGAAAAGAGTACAAAACAGTAGAAAACAGTAGAAAAGAGTACAAAACTGTAGAAACAGTAGAAAAGAGGAGAAAACAGTGGAAAACATGAGAAATGAGCAGAAAGAGGAGAAAAGAGAATAAAAAAGGAGAAAAGATTAGAAAAACAGGAGAAAACAGTAGAAAAGTGGAGAAAACAGGAGAAAGAGGAGAAAGAGCAGAAAAGAGAATCAAAAAGGAGAAAAGTTTAGAAAAGAGGAGAAAAGAGGAGAACACAGTTGAAAACAGGAGAAAAGAGGAAAAAGAGGAGAAAAGTGGATAAAAAAAGGAGAAAAGAGTACAAAACAGGAGAAAACAGTAGAAAAGAGGAGAAAACAGTGGAAAACATGAGAAAGGAGGGAGAAAGAGGAGAAAGACGAGAAAAGAGAATAAAAAAGGAGAAAAGATTAGAAAACAGGAGAAAAGAGGAGAACACAGGCGAAAAGAGGAGAAAACAGGAGAAAACAGAAGAAAAGAGGAAAAAGAGGAGAAAAGTAGATAAAAAAGGAGAAAAAGAGTACAAGACAGTAGAAAACAGTAGAAAAGAGTACAAAACAGTAGAAAACAGTAGAAAAGAGGAGGAAAACAGGAGAAAACAGTGGAAAACATGAGAAATTAGGAGAAAGAGGAGAAAAGAGAATAAAAAAGGAGAAAAGATTAGAAAACAGGAGAAAATGAGGAGAACACAGGAGAACACAGGAGAAAAGAGGGAAAAAAAGGAGAAAAGAGGAGAAAAGAGAAGAAGAAAAGAGGAGAAAACAGGAGAAAAGGCGGAGAAAACAGCAGAAGTGAGGAGAAAGAGGAGAAAACAGGTGAAAAAGAGGAGGAAAACAGGTGAAATGAAGAGAAAGAGGAGAAAGAGGATAAAAACAGTAGAAAAGAGGATAAAACAGGAGAAAGAGGAGAACACAGGAGAACACAGGAGAAAAGAGGAGAAAACAGAAGAAAAGAGGAAAAAGAGGAGAAACGTAGATAAAAAAACGAGAAAAGAGTACAAACAGTAGAAAACAGTAGAAAAGAGTACAAAACTGTAGAAAACAGTAGAAAAGAGGAGAAAACAGGAGAAAACAGTGGAAAACATGAGAAATGAGGAGAAAGAGGAGAAAGAGGAGAAAAGACAATAAAAAAGGAGGAAAGATTAGAAAACAGGAGAAAACAGTAGAAAAGTGGAGAAAAACAGGAGAAAGAGGAGAAAGAGGAGAAAAGAGAATCAAAAAGGAGAAAGATTAGAAAAACAGGAGAAAACAGTAGAAAAGAGGAATAAAACAGGAGAAAAGAGAAGAAAAGAGGAGAAAACAGGTGAAAAGAGGAGAAAACAGGTGAAATGAAGAGAAAGAGGAGAAAGAGGAGAACACAGGAGAAAAGAGGGAAAAAAGGAGAAAACAGTAGAAAAGAGGAGAAAACAGGAGAAAACAGTGGAAAACATGAGAAATGAGGAGAAAGAGGAGAAAGAGGAGAAAAGAGAATAAAAAAGGAGAAAAGATTAGAAAACAGGAGAAAAGAGGAGAACACAGGAGAAAAGAGGAAAAAAACAGGAGAAAAGAGAAGAAAAGAGAAGAAAAGAGGAGAAAACAGGTGAAAAGAGGAGAAAACAGGTGAAATGAAGAGAAAGAGGAGAAAGAGGATAAAACAGTAGAAAAGAGGAGAACACAGGAGAAAAGAGGAGAAAACAGAAGAAAAGAGGAAAAAGAGGAGAAACGTAGATAAAAAAGGAGAAAAGAGTACAAAACAGTAGAAAACAGTAGAAAAGAGTACAAAACTGTAGGAAAACAGTAGAAAAGAGGAGAAAACAGTGGAAAACATGAGAAATGAGCAGAAAGAGGAGAAAAGAGAATAAAAAGGAGAAAAGATTAGAAAACAGGAGAAAACAGTAGAAAAGTGGAGAAAACAGGAGAAAGAGGAGAAAGAGCAGAAAAGAGAATCAAAAAGGAGAAAAGTTTAGAAAAGAGGAGAAAAGAGGAGAACACAGTTGAAAACAGGAGAAAAGAGGAAAAAGAGGAGAAAAAGTGGATAAAAAAGGAGGAAAAGAGTACAAAACAGGAGAAAACAGTAGAAAAGAGGAGAAAAGAGGAGAAAACAGTGGAAAACATGAGAAGGAGGAGAAAGAGGAGAAAGACAAGAAAAGAGAATAAAAAAGGAGAAAAGATTAGAAAACAGGAGAAAAGAGGAGAACACAGGCGAAAAGAGGAGAAAACAGGAGAAAAGAGGAGAAAACAGTAGAAAACTGGAGAAAAGAGGAGAACACAGGAGAAAACTGAAGAAAAGAGGAAAAAGAGGAGAAAAGTAGATAAAAAAGGAGGAAAAGAGTACAAGACAGTAGAAAACAGTAGAAAAGAGTACAAAACAGTAGATAACAGGAGAAAAGAGGAGAAAACAGGAGAAAACAGTGGGAAAACATGAGAAATTAGGAGAAAGAGGAGAAAAGAGAATAAAAAAGGAGAAAAGATTAGAAAACAGGGAGAAAAGAGGAGAACACAGGAGAAAAGAGGGGAAAAAAGGAGAAAAGAGGAGGAAAAGAGAAGAAAAGAGGAGAAAGGACAGGAGAAAAGAGGAGAAAACAGCAGAAATGAGGAGAAAGAGGAGAAAACAGAATAAAAAAGGAGAAAAGATTAGAAAACAGGAGAAAAGAGGAGAACACAGGAGAACACAGGAGAAAAGAGGAAAAAAAACAGGAGAAAAGAGAAGAAAAGAGAAGAAAAGAGGAGAAAACAGGTGAAAAGAGGAGAAAACAGGTGAAATGAAGAGAAAGAGGAGAAAGAGGATTAAAACAGTAGAAAAGAGGATAAAACAGGAGGAAAAGAGGAGAACACAGTGAGAAACACAGGAGAAAAGAGGAGAAAACAGAAGAAAAGAGGAAAAAAGAGGAGAAACGTAGATAAAAAAGGAGAAAAGAGTACAGAACAGTAGAAAACAGTAGAAAAGAGTACAAAACTGTAGAAAACAGTAGAAAAGAGGAGAAAACAGTGGAAAACATGAGAAATGAGCAGAAAGAGGAGAAAAGAGAATAAAAAAGGAGAAAGATTAGAAAACAGGAGAGAAAACAGTAGAAAAGTGGAGAAGAAACAGGAGAAAGAGCAGAAAAGAGAATCAAAAAGGAGAAAAGTTTAGAAAAGAGGAGAAAAGAGGAGAACACAGTTGAAAACAGGAGAAAGAGGAAAAAGAGGAGAAAAGTGGATAAAAAAGGAGAAAAGAGTACAAAACAGGAGAAAACAGTAGAAAAGAGTACAAAACTGTAGAAAACAGTAGAAAAGAGGAGGAAAACAGGAGAAAACAGTGGAAAACATGAGAAATGAGGAGAAAGAGGAGAAAGAGGAGAAAAGACAATAAAAAAGGAGAAAAGATTAGAAAACAGGAGAGAAAACAGTAGAAAAGTGGAGAAAACAGGAGAAAGAGGAGAAAGAGGAGAAAAGAGAATCAAAAAGGAGAAAAGATTAGAAAACAGGAGAGAAACAGTAGAAAAGAGGATAAAACAGGAGAAAAAGAGAAGAAAAGAGGAGAAAACAGGTGAAAAGAGGAGAAAACAGGTGAAATGGAAGAGAAAGAGGAGAAAGAGGAGAACACAGGAGAATAAGAGGGAAAAAAGGAGAAAACAGTAGAAAAGAGGAGAAAACAGGAGAAAACAGTGGAAAACATGAGAAATGAGGAGAAAGAGGAGAAAGAGGAGAAAAGAGAATAAAAAAGGAGAAAAGATTAGAAAACAGGAGAAAAGAGGAGAACACAGGAGAAAAGAGGAAAAAAACAGGAGAAAGAGAAGAGAAAAGAGGAGAAAACGGTGAAAAGGAGGAGAAAACAGGTGAAATGAAAGAAAGAGGAGAAAGAGGATAAAACAGTAGAAAGAGGAGAACACAGGAGAAAAGAGGAGAAAACAGAAGAAAAGATGAAAAAGAGGAGAAACGTAGATAAAAAAAGGAGAAAAGAGTACAAAACAGTAGAAAACAGTAGAAAAGAGTACAAAACTGTAGAAAACAGTAGAAAAGAGGAAGAAAACAGTGGAAAACATGAGAAATGAGCAGAAAGAGGAGAAAGAGAATAAAAAAGGAGAAAAGATTAGAAAACAGGAGAAAACAGTAGAAAAGTGGAGAAAACAGGAGAAAGAGGAGAAAGAGCAGAAAAGAGAATCAAAAAGGAGAAAAGTTTAGAAAAGAGGAGAAAAGAGGAGAACACAGTTGAAAACAGGAGAAAAGAGGAAAAAGAGGAGAAAGTGGATAAAAAAGGAGAAAAGAGTACAAAACAGGAGGAAAACAGTAGAAAGAGGAGAAAAGAGGAGAAAACAGTGGAAAACATGAGAAAGGAGGAGAAAGAGGAGAAAGACGAGAAAAGAGAATAAAAAAGGAGAAAAGATTAGAAAACAGGAGAAAAGAGGAGTAACACAGGCGAAAAGAGGAAAAAACAGGAGAAAAGAGGAGAAAACAGTAGAAAAACTGGAGAAAAGAGGAGAACACAGGAGAAAACTGAAGAAAAGAGGAAAAAGAGGAGAAAAGTAGATAAAAAAGGAGAAAAGAGTACAAGACAGTAGAAAACAGTAGAAAAGAGTACAAAACAGTAGATAACAGGAGAAAAGAGGAGAAAACAGGAGAAAACAGTGGGAAAACATGAGAAATTAGGAGAAAGAGGAGAAAGAGAATAAAAAAGGAGAAAAGATTAGAAAACAGGAGAAAAGAGGAGAAAAGAGGAGAACACAGGAGAGAAAGAGGGAAAAAAGGAGAAAAGAGAGAGAAAAGAGAAGAAAAAGAGGAGAAAACAGGAGAAAAGAGGAGAAAACAGGCAGAAATGAGGAGAAAGAGGAGAAAACAGAATAAAAAAGGAGAAAAGATTAGAAAACAGGAGAAAAGAGGAGAACACAGGAGAACACAGGAGAAAAAGAGGAAAAAAACAGGAGAAAAGAGAAGAAAAGAGGAGAAAACAGGTGAAAAGAGGAGAAAACAGGTGAAATGAAGAGGAAAGAGGAGAAAGAGGATAAAACAGTAGAAAAGAGGATAAAACAGGAGAAAAGAGGAGAACAACAGGAGAACACAGGAGAAAAGAGGAGAAAAACAGAAGAAAGAGGAAAAAGAGGAGAAACGTAGATAAAAAAGGAGAAAAGAGTACAAAACAGTAGAAAACAGTAGAAAAGAGTACAAAACTGTAGGAAAACAGTAGATAAAGGAGAGAAAACAGTGGAAAACATGAGAAATGAGCAGAAAGAGGAGAAAAGAGAATAAAAAAGGAGAAAAGATTAGAAAACTGGAGAAAACAGCAGAAAAAGTGGAGAAAACAGGAGAAAGAGCAGAAAAGAGATCAAAAAGGAGAAAAGTTTAGAAAAAGAGGAGAAAAGAGGAGAACACAGTTGAAAACAGGAGAAAAGAGGAAAAAGAGGAGAAAAGTGGATAAAAAAGGAGAAAAGAGTACAAAACAGGAGAAAACAGTAGAAAAGAGGAGAAAGAGGAGAAAACAGTGGAAAACATGAGAAAGGAGGAGAAAGAGGAGAAAGACGAGAAAAGAGAATAAAAAAGGAGAAAAGATTAGAAAACAGGAGAAAAGAGGAGAACACAGGCGAAAAGAGGAGAAAACAGGAGGAAAAGAGGAGAAAACAGTAGAAAACTGGAGAAAAGAGGAGAACACAGGAGAAAACAGAAGAAAAGAGGAAAAAGAGGAGAAAGTAGATAAAAAAGGAGAAAAGAGTACAAGACAGTAGAAAACAGTAGAAAGAGTACAAAACAGTAGAAAACAGTAGAAAAAGAGGAGAAAACAGGAGAAAACAGTGGAAAACATGAGAAATTAGGAGAAAGAGGAGAAAAGAGAATAAAAAAGGAGAAAAGATTAGAAAACAGGAGAAAAGAGGAGAAAAGAGGAGAACACAGGAGAAAGAGGGAAAAAAAGGAGAAAAGAGGAGAAAAGAGAAGAAAAGAGGAGAAAACAGGAGAAAAGAGGAGAAAACAGCAGAAATGAGGAGAAAGAGGAGAAAACAGAATAAAAAAGGAGAAAAGATTAGAAAACAGGAAAAAAGAGTGGAAAAGAGGAGAAAACAGCAGAAATGAGGAGAAGTGGAGGAAAACAGAATAAAAAAAGGAGGAAAAGATTAGAAAACAGGAGAAAAGAGGAGAACACAGGAGAACACAGGAGAAAAGAGGGGGAAAAAGGAGAAAAGAGGAGGAAAAGAGAAGAAAAGAGGAGAAAACAGGTGAAAAGAGGAGAAAACAGGTGAAATGAAGAGAAAGAGGGGAAAGAGGATAAAACAGTAGAAAAGAGGATAAAACAGGAGAAAAGAGGAGAACACAGGAGAACACAGGAGAAAAGAGGAGAAAACAGAAGAAAAGGGAAAAAGAGGAGAAAAAGCAGAAATGAGGAGAAAGAGGAGGAAAACAGGATAAAAAAGGAGAAAAGATTAGAAAACAGGAGAAAAGAGTGGAAAAGAGGATAAACGAGGAGAAAACAGCAGAAATGAGGAGAAAGAGGAGAAAACAGAATAAAAAAGGAGAAAAGATTAGAAAACAGGAGAAAAGAGGAGAACACAGGAGAAAAGAGGAAAAATACAGGAGAAAAAGAGAAGAAAAGAGAAGAAAAGAGGAGAAAACAGGTGAAATGAAGAAGAAAGAGGGGAAAGAGGATAAAACAGTAGAAAAGAGGATAAAACAAGAGAAAAGAGGA
>NW_027311411.1:27500-28586 GCF_047496795.1 Chiloscyllium punctatum | reverse complement strand
AGCCGATTTGGGAGCGAAAGACCGGCGCCTGCATCACCGGCTTCGTTTCCCGTGGCTGGAGAGTACACCGAAACCCTCCGTCTGTCGCGAGCTCCCGACGACGCGGTGCCGCCAAGCAGCAGGGCCGGACCTGGTGTGGCTCCCCTCGTCGATCACAGACCGGTCGGCACTACTGACGAGACGGTGGAACGGGCTTCGCCCCTTGTGACGAAGGGTGATGCGAACCCGCCCGCCCGCGTGCGTTCGGGGTGGACTCGGCAAACGGAGATTTGAAATCGGAAAGTGTCCTCCTGCCCCGCGCAGGTAGGCGCCCAACAGTTGTGGGGGGGTTTGGCGGTGACCACGGCTGCAGGGCCTGCTACCCCGACGAGCTCTCCTGCTGGCCCCGAAACCACCCTCGCGAGACAAGTTGAAACGGAAACGGGCGTACCCCCAAGCCGACGATCCTTTCTTATTTGTTACTTTTTTTTTCACTTGCTCGAGTTGTGGGGATTTGGCGGTGACCACGGCTGCAGGGCCTGCTACCCCGACGAGCTCTCCTGCTGGCCCCGAAACCACCCTCGCGAGACAAGTTGAAACGGAAACGGGCGTACCCCCAAGCCGACAGAGATCCTTTCTTATTTGTTACTTTTTTTTTTCACTTGCTCGAGTTGTGGGGGTTTGGCGGTGACCACGGCTGCAGGGCCTGCTACCCCGACGAGCTCTCCTGCTGGCCCCGAAACCACCCTCGCGAGACAAGTTGAAACGGAAACGGGCGTACCCCCAAGCCGACGATCCTTTCTTATTTGTTACTTTTTTTTTCACTTGCTCGAGTTGTGGGGGTTTGGCGGTGACCACGGCTGCAGGGCCTGCTACCCCGACGAGCTCTCCTGCTGGCCCCGAAACCACCCTCGCGAGACAAGTTGAAACGGAAACGGGCGTACCCCCAAGCCGACGATCCTTTCTTATTTGTTACTTTTTTTTTTCACTTGCTCGAGTTGTGGGGGTTTGGCGGTGACCACGGCTGCAGGGCCTGCTACCCCGACGAGCTCTCCTGCTGGCCCCGAAACCACCCTCGCGAGACAAGTTGAAACGGAAACGGGCGTA
>NW_027311411.1:7500-22500 GCF_047496795.1 Chiloscyllium punctatum | reverse complement strand
TGCTCTCTTCACAAGAGGCTTTATTAGGGAGTGCTAAGGCAAGGTTCTGTGCCCTCCACCCTCATCGCAACACCCATGGGAGCCTCCGGTCGTCAATAGACCGCCGCACCGGCCTCTGACTGACTCTCAGAATGGACGGAAAGAGCCGGGTAAGCCTTTCAAAAGATTCGACCACGTGCCGAAAACTTTAGACTTCCGTGAGCTCTCCGGCTTGCACCGAGACCCGAAGTCGACGTGCGAAGCACCACGGGACCCCTTTCGCCTGCAGGTCCCGAGCCGCCTTTATTTGCTGTTACGAGCATCGTGTGCCCCATACCTGCGTGACGAGCACCGCAGGGCGGCAGAGCCATCGCACTTGGCCGGGTGGCAGAGGAGGACCAGACTATTCACAGATAGCGGCCCAACGACTCCCAGAGCCGGTCGTGCGGCGCGCGAGGTCTGCTCTCTTCACAAGAGGCTTTATTAGGGAGTGCTAAGGCAAGGTTCTGTGCCCTCCACCCTCATCGCAACACCCATGGGAGCCTCCGGTCGTCAATAGACCGCCGCACCGGCCTCTGACTGACTCTCAGAATGGACGGAAAGAGCCGGGTAAGCCTTTCAAAAGATTCGACCACGTGCCGAAAACTTTAGACTTCCGTGAGCTCTCCGGCTTGCACCGAGACCCGAAGTCGACG
Organism: Chiloscyllium punctatum; assembly: GCF_047496795.1. Lineage (NCBI taxonomy): Eukaryota > Metazoa > Chordata > Chondrichthyes > Orectolobiformes > Hemiscylliidae > Chiloscyllium > Chiloscyllium punctatum. Next base: position 21,826 of record NW_027311411.1, on the reverse strand, counting down.
TGCGAAGCACCACGGGACCCCTTTCGCCTGCAGGTCCCGAGCCGCCTTTATTTGCTGTTACGAGCATCGTGTGCCCCATACCTGCGTGACGAGCACCGCAGGGCGGCAGAGCCATCGCACTTGGCCGGGTGGCAGAGGAGGACCCGACTATTCACAGATAGCGGCCCAACGACTCCCAGAGCCGGTCGTGCGGCGCGCGAGGTCTGCTCTCTTCACAAGAGGCTTTATTAGGGAGTGCTAAGGCAAGGTTCTGTGCCCTCCACCCTCATCGCAACACCCATGGGAGCCTCCGGTCGTCAATAGACCGCCGCACCGGCCTCTGACTGACTCTCAGAATGGACGGAAAGAGCCGGGTAAGCCTTTCAAAAGATTCGACCACGTGCCGAAAACTTTAGACTTCCGTGAGCTCTCCGGCTTGCACCGAGACCCGAAGTCGACGTGCTAAGCACCACGGGACCCCTTTCGCCTGCAGGTCCCGAGCCGCCTTTATTTGCTGTTACGAGCATCGTGTGCCCCATACCTGCGTGACGAGCACCGCAGGGCGGCAGAGCCATCGCACTTGGCCGGGTGGCAGAGGAGGACCAGACTATTCACAGATAGCGGCCCAACGACTCCCAGAGCCGGTCGTGCGGCGCGCGAGGTCTGCTCTCATCACAAGAGGCTTTAGGGAGTGCTCAGGCAAGGGTCAGCCCGCAGCCTTCCTGGCAACACCCAGGGGAACCAGGCCACTCGCGTCTCTCGCCTTCATTTTCGACACGAGCGCCTGCGGAGGGCCACCACCCCCTCCGATTGTCAAGAGACCTCCGCACCGGCCTCTGACTTACTCTCAGAATGGACGGAAAGAGCCGGGTAAGCCTTTGAAAAGATTCGACCACGTGCCGAAAACTTTAGACTTCCGTGAGCTCTCCGGCTTGCACCGAGACCCGAAGTCGACGTGCTTAGCACCACGGGACCCCTTTCGCCTGCAGGTCCCGAGCCGCCTTTTATTTTTGTTACGAGTATCGTGTTCCCCAAACCTGGGTGACGAGCACCGCAGGGCGGCAGAGCCATCGCGCTTGTCCGGGTGGCAGAGGAGGACCAGACTATTCACAAATAGCGGCCCAACGACTCCCAGAGCCGGTCGTGCGGCAGGCGAGGTCTGCTCTCATCACAAGAGGCTTTAGGGAGTGCTCAGGCAACGGTCAGCCCGCAGCCTTCTTGGCAACACCCAAGGGAACCAGGCCACTCGCGTCTCTCGCCTTCATTTTGGACACGAGCGCCTGTGGAGGGACGGCCGGAGTCAACGTGGGGTTTGCCCGCCCTCCAATAGTGTCAAAAGACCGCCGCACAAGTCTCTGACTGACTCTTAGAACAGACAGAAAGAGTTTGTCAAATCTGTCAAAAAATTGACAAAGTGTCAAAAATTCGACTTCCAAGAGCTCTCCGGCATGCACTCATACCTGTCATTAAAGTGCTATGCCCGTGGAACCGTTTTTCGGATGCCTTTCAGAACGGTCCCGCGCCGCCATTTTGTTCTAAAAATCGTGTTCCCATATATCTCCGGGTACCCCGCCAACCTCACTGCGGAAAAACTACAAGTGGCACTGAATGGGTCTGAATTCCAAATTTGACTGCATCGGTCTGGAACTCGGTCCGGTCAAAACCGTTTGGATTTTTCTCGGTCCGGACTTCCGCGACAGACAAAGTTAAAGTTTTCGGGCTGCAGGCACAAAACGACAGCTGGCCATTTGCCGGGCTCAATTCACCCAATTCCTCCGGCACTTCGGAGCACATGTTCGGTGTAAGTTTGCGAATCTTTCCCGATGCTGCAGCATTTTCCTCCGCTGACACTTAGAATATTTTTCACACTTTGCTGAAAATTTTTCTAAGTGTTTTTTTCCAAGTTTTCCTGGTTACTGATTTCTTCTTTTTAAACATTTTTCTAAGTTTTTCTGGTTACTGATTTCTTCTTTTTAAACATTTTTCGCAGTTTGTCTGGTTACTGATTTCTTCTTTTTAAACATTTTTCGCCGTTTTTCTGGTTACTGATTTCTTCTTTTTAAACATTTTTCGCCGTTTTTCTGGTTACTGATTTCTTCTTTTTAAACATTTTTCTAAGTTTTTCTGGTTACTCATTTCTTCTTTTTAAACATTTTTCTAAGTTTTTCTGGTTACTGATTTCTTCTTTTTAAACATTTTTCTAAGTTTTTCTGGTTACTCATTTCTTCTTTTTAAACATTTTTCTAAGTTTTTCTGGTTACTCACTTCTTCTTTTTAAACATTTTTCGCCGTTTTTCTGGTTACTGATTTCTTCTTTTTAAACATTTTTCTAAGTTTTTCTGGTTACTCATTTCTTCTTTTTAAACATTTTTCTAAGTTTTTCTGGTTACTCATTTCTTCTTTTTAAACATTTTTCTAAGTTTTTCTGGTTACTGATTTCTTCTTTTTAAACATTTTTCTAAGTTTTTCTGGTTACTGATTTCTTCTTTTTAAACATTTTTCTAAGTTTTCCTGGTTACTCATTTCTTCTTTTTAAACATTTTTCTAAGTTTTCCTGGTTACTCATTTCTTCTTTTTAAACATTTTTCTAAGTTTTCCTGGTTACTGATTTCTTCTTTTTAAACATTTTTCGCAGTTTTTCTGGTTACTGATTTCTTCTTTTTAAACATTTTTTCGCAGTTTGTCTGGTTACTGATTTCTTCTTTTTAAACATTTTTCGCCGTTTTTCTGGTTACTGATTTCTTCTTTTTAAACATTTTTCGCCGTTTTTCTGGTTACTGATTTCTTCTTTTTAAGCATTTTTCTAAGTTTTTCTGGTTACTCATTTCTTCTTTTTAAACATTTTTCTAAGTTTTTCTGGTTACTGATTTCTTCTTTTTAAACATTTTTCTAAGTTTTTCTGGTTACTCATTTCTTCTTTTTAAACATTTTTCTAAGTTTTTCTGGTTACTCACTTCTTCTTTTTAAACATTTTTCTAAGTTTTTCTGGTTACTGATTTCTTCTTTTTAAACATTTTTCGCCGTTTTTCTGGTTACTGATTTCTTCTTTTTAAACATTTTTCTAAGTTTTTCTGGTTACTCATTTCTTCTTTTTAAACATTTTTCTAAGTTTTTCTGGTTACTGATTTCTTCTTTTTAAACATTTTTCTAAGTTTTCCTGGTTACTGATTTCTTCTTTTTAAACATTTTTCGCAGTTTTTCTGGTTACTGATTTCTTCTTTTTAAACATTTTTCTAAGTTTTCCTGGTTACTGATTTCTTCTTTTTAAACATTTTTCGCAGTTTTTCTGGTTACTGATTTCTTCTTTTTAAACATTTTTCTAAGTTTTTCTGGTTACTGATTTCTTCTTTTTAAACATTTTTCTAAGTTTTTCTGGTTACTCACTTCTTCTTTTTAAACATTTTTCTAAGTTTTCCTGGTTACTGATTTCTTCTTTTTAAACATTTTTCGCAGTTTGTCTGGTTACTGATTTCTTCTTTTTAAACATTTTTCGCAGTTTTTCTGGTTACTGATTTCTTCTTTTTAAACATTTTTCTAAGTTTTTCTGGTTACTCACTTCTTCTTTTATAACATTTTTCTAAGTTTTCCTGGTTACTGATTTCTTCTTTTTAAACATTTTTCTAAGTTTTCCTGGTTACTGATTTCTTCTTTTTAAACATTTTTCTAAGTTTTCCTGGTTACTGATTTCTTCTTTTTAAACATTTTTCTAAGTTTTTCTGGTTACTCATTTCTTCTTTTTAAACATTTTTCGCAGTTTTTCTGGTTACTGATTTCTTCTTTTTAAACATTTTCCTAAGTTTTCCTGGTTACTGATTTCTTCTTTTTAAACATTTTTCTAAGTTTTCCTGGTTACTCATTTCTTCTTTTTGATCATTTTTCTAAGTTTTCCTGGTTACTGATTTCTTCGTTTTGAACATTTTTCTAAGTTTTCCTGGTTACTCACTTCTTCTTTTCAAACATTTTTCTTCGTTTTTCTGTTTACTCATTTAGCACTTTCAGGCACTTTCCCATCATTTCCTCGTTCCCGATTTCACCCTTTAAAACGCTTTCGGGCATTTCCCTAAGTTTTGCGGTTCACTCGTTTGGGACTCACTGACACCTTCTCTAGCTTCCCTGCTCACTTTTTTCGTACTGTTGAGAAAATTCGAACCCTTTCCTTAACTATGCCGGTTACTGACTTCACCGCTTCAGACCCTTGTCCCCGTAATGAAAGATACCATTTCCCACCGTGGGAAATGCACGAAAATCGGACTGAACACGGGGGAGGCTCCCCCCTCGAAGGCGAGACCGTCGGCAGAACCGCCGGGTCAAACCCGGCCGAGCTACCCGGCTTACAAGTCTCAAAGTCGGTATGAGCAGTCACGTCCACCCCCATTCCCTTTTGGACCACTTCCCACGGTTCCAAATGCATGAAAATCGGCCTGTACACGGGGGAGGCACCCGCCTCGAAGACGAGACCGTCGGCAGAACCGCCGGGTCAAACCCGGCTGAGCTACCCGGCTCGGAAGCGCCAAAGTCGGGTTGAGCAGTCACATTCACTCCCATCGACGTTTGGACCACTTCCCACGGTTCGAAATGCACGGAAATCGGCCTGTACACGGGGGAGGCACCCGCCTCGAAGAGGAGACTGTCGGCAGAACCGCCGGGTCAAACCCGGCTGTGCTAACCGGCTCGGAAGCGCCAAAGTCGGGTTGAGCAGTCACATTCACTCCCATCCCCTTTTGGGCAACTTCCCACGGTTGGAAATGCATGGAAATCGGACTGAACACGGGGGAGGCTCCCCCCTCGAAGGCGAGACCGTCGGCAGAACCGCAGGATCAAACCCGGCTGAGCTACCCGGCTTACAAGTCTCAAAGTCGGTATGAGCAGACACGTCCACCCCCATTCCCTTTTGGACCACTTCCCACGGTTCGAAATGCATGAAAATCGGCCTGTATACGGGGGAGGCACCCGCCTCGAAGACGAGACCGTCGGCAGACCCGCCGGGTCAAACCCGGCTGAGCTACCCGGCTCGGAAGCGCCAAAGTCGGGTTGAGCAGTCACATTCACTCCCATCCCCTTTTGGACCACTTCCCACGGTTCGAAATGCACGAAAATCGGCCTGTACACGGGGGAGGCACCCGCCTCGAAGACGAGACCGTCGGCAGAACCGCCGGAACAAACCCGGCTGAGCTACCCGGCTTACAAGTCTCAAAGTCGGTATGAGCAGACACGTCCACCCCCATTCCCTTTTGGACCACTTCCCACGGTTCGAAATGCATGAAAATCGGCCTGTATACGGGGGAGGCACCCGCCTCGAAGACGAGACCGTCGGCAGACCCGCCGGGTCAAACCCGGCTGAGCTACCCGGCTCGGAAGCGCCAAAGTCGGGTTGAGCAGTCACATTCACTCCCATCCCCTTTTGAACCTCTTCCCACCGTTGGAAATGCACGAAAATCGGCCTGTACACGGGGGAGGCTCCCCCCTCGAAGGCGAGACCGTCGGCAGAACCGCCGGGTCAAACCCGGCTGAGCTACCCGGCTTACAAGTCTCGAAGTCGGGTTGAGCAGTCACATTCACTCCCATCGACTTTTGGGCAACTTCCCACCGTTGCAAATGCATGAAAATCGGCCTGTACACGGGGGAGGCACCCGCCTCGAAGTCGAGACCGTCGGCAGAACCGCCGGGTCCAACCCGGCTGAGCTACCCGGCTTACAAGTCTCAAAGCCGGGTTGGGCAGTCACGTTCACCCCCATTCCCTTTTGGATCACTTCCCACGGTTCGAAATGCACGAAAACCGGCCTGTACACGGGGGAGGGTCCGCCCTCGAAGGCGAGACCGTCGGCAGAACCGCCGGGTCAAACCTGGCTGAGCTACCCGGCTTACAAGTCTCAAAGTCGGGTTGAGCAGTCACGTTCACTCCCATCGACTTTTAGACCACTTCCCACGGTTCGAAATGCACGAAAATCGGCCTGTACACGGGGGAGGCACCCGCCTCGAAGACGAGACCGTCGGCAGAACCGCCGGGTCAAACCCGGCCGAGCTACCCGGGTTAGAAGCCTCAGAGTCGGGTTGAGCAGTCACGTTCACTCCCATCGACTTTTAGACCACTTCCCACGGTTGGAAATGCACGAAAATCGGCCTGTACACGGGGGTGGCATCCGCCTCGAAGACGAGACCGTCGGCAGAACCGCCGGGTCAAACCCGGCTGAGCTACCCGGCTTACAAGTCTCAAAGTCGGGTTGAGCAGTCACATTCACTCCCATCGACTTTTGGGCAACTTCCCACGGTTCGAAATGCACAAGATTCGGCCTGAACACGGGGGACGCTCCCCCCTCGAAGGCGAGACCGTCGGCAGACCCGCCGGGTCAAACCCGGCTGAGCTACCCGGCTCGGAAGCGCCAAAGTCGGTATGAGCAGTCACGTTCACTCCCATCCCCTTTTGGACCGCTTCCCACGGTACGAAATGCATGAAAATCGGCCTGTACACGGGGGAGGCACCCGCCTCGAAGACGAGACCGTCGGCAGAACCGCCGGGTCAAACCCGGCTGAGCTACCCGGCTTACAAGTCTCAAAGTCGGGTTGAGCAGTCACATTCACTCCCATCGACTTTTGGGCAACTTCCCACGGTTCGAAATGCACAAAATTCGGCCTGAACACGGGGGACGCTCCCCCCTCGAAGGCGAGACCGTCGGCAGAACCGCCGGGTCAAACCCGGCTGAGCTACCCGGCTTAAAAGTCTCAAAGTCGGTATGAGCAGTCACATTCACCCCCATTCCCTTTTGGACCACTTCCCACGGTTGGAAATGCATGAAAATCGGCCTGGACACGGGGGAGGCTCCCCCCTCGATGACGAGACCGTCGGCAGAACCGCCGGAACAAACCCGGCTGAGCTACCCGGCTTACAAGTCTCAAAGTCGGTATGAGCAGACACGTCCACCCCCATTCCCTTTTGGACCACTTCCCACCGTTGGAAATGCACGAAAATCGGCCTGTACACGGGGGAGGCACCGGCCTCGAAGACGAGACCGTCGGCAGAACCGCCGGATCAAACCCGGCCGAGCTACCCGGGTTAGAAGCCTCAGAGTCGGGTTGAGCAGTCACATTCACTCCCATCCCCTTTTGAACCTCTTCCCACCGTTGGAAATGCACGAAAATCGGCCTGTACACGGGGGAGGCTCCCCCCTCGAAGGCGAGACCGTCGGCAGAACCGCCGGGTCAAACCCGGCTGAGCTACCCGGCTTAAAAGTCTCAAAGTCGGGTTGAGCAGTCACATTCACTCCCATCGACTTTTGGGCAACTTCCCACCGTTGCAAATGCATGAAAATCGGCCTGTACACGGGGGAGGCTCCGCCCTCGAAGGCGAGACCGACGGCAGAACCGCCGGGTCAAACCCGGCCGGGCTACCCGGGTTAGAAGCCTCAGAGTCGGGTTGAGCAGTCGCATTCACCCCCATCCCCTTTTGAACCTCTTCCCACCGTTGGAAATGCACGAAAATCGGCCTGTACACGGGGGAGGCACCGGCCTCGAAGACGAGACCGTCGGCAGAACCGCCGGATCAAACCCGGCCGAGCTACCCGGGTTAGAAGCCTCAGAGTCGGGTTGAGCAGTCACATTCACTCCCATCCCCTTTTGAACCTCTTCCCACCGTTGGAAATGCACGGAAATCGGCCTGTACACGGGGGAGGCTCCCCCCTCGAAGGCGAGACCGTCGGCAGAACCGCCGGGTCAAACCCGGCTGAGCTACCCGGCTTACAAGTCTCAAAGTCGGTATGAGCAGACACGTCCACCCCCATTCCCTTTTGGACCACTTCCCACCGTTGGAAATGCACGAAAATCGGCCTGTACACGGGGGAGGCACCGGCCTCGAAGACGAGACCGTCGGCAGAACCGCCGGATCAAACCCGGCCGAGCTACCCGGGTTAGAAGCCTCAGAGTCGGGTTGAGCAGTCACATTCACTCCCATCCCCTTTTGAACCTCTTCCCACCGTTGGAAATGCACGAAAATCGGCCTGTACACGGGGGAGGCTCCCCCCTCGAAGGCGAGACCGTCGGCAGAACCGCCGGGTCAAACCCGGCTGAGCTACCCGGCTTAAAAGTCTCAAAGTCGGGTTGAGCAGTCACATTCACTCCCATCGACTTTTGGGCAACTTCCCACCGTTGCAAATGCATGAAAATCGGCCTGTACACGGGGGAGGCTCCGCCCTCGAAGGCGAGACCGACGGCAGAACCGCCGGGTCAAACCCGGCCGGGCTACCCGGCTCGGAAGCGCCAAAGTCGGGTTGAGCAGTCACATTCACCCCCATCCCCTTTTGGGCCACTTCCCACGGTTCGAAATGCATGAAAATCGGCCTGTACACGGGGGACGCTCCCCCCTCGAAGGCGAGGCAGTCGGCAGAACCGCCGGGTCAAACCCGGCTGAGCTACCCGGGTTAGATGCCTCAAAGTCGGGTTGAGCAGTCACATTCACCCCCATCCCCTTTCGGCCCCCTTCCCACGGTTGGAAATGCATGAAAATCGGCCTGTACACGGTGGGCGCTCCCCCCTCGAAGGTGAGACCTTCGGCAGAACCGCCGGGTCAAATCCTGCCGAGCTACCCGCGTTAGAGGTCTCAATGTCGGCTTCAGCAGTCACATTCAATCCCATTCCCGTTTGGACCTCTTCCCGCCGATGGAAATGCACAAAATTCGGCCTGAACACGCGGGGCGCTCCCCCCTCGAAGGCGAGACCGTCGCCAGAACCGCCGGGTCAAATCCGGCTGAGCTACCCGCGTTACAGGTCTCAAAGTCGGGTTGAGCAGTCACGTTCACCCCCATCCCCTTTCGGACCCCTTCCCACGGTTGGAAATGCATGAAAATCGGCCTGTACACGGTGGGCGCTCCCCCCTCGAAGGTGAGACCTTCGGCAGAACCGCCGGGTCAAATCCGGCCGAGCTACCCGCGTTAGAGGTCTCAATGTCGGCTTCAGCAGTCACATTCAATCCCATTCCCGTTTGGACCTCTTCCCGCCGATGGAAATGCACAAAATTCGGCCTGAACACGCGGGACGCTCCCCCCTCGAAGGTGAGACCTTCGGCAGAACCGCCGGGTCAAATCCGGCCGAGCTACCCGCGTTAGAGGTCTCAATGTCGGCTTCAGCAGTCACATTCAATCCCATTCCCGTTTGGACCTCTTCCCGCCGATGGAAATGCACAAAATTCGGCCTGAACACGCGGGACGCTCCCCCCTCGAAGGCGAGACCGTCGCCAGAACCGCCGGGTCAAATCCGGCTGAGCTACCCGCGTTACAGGTCTCAAAGTCGGGTTGAGCAGTCACGTTCACCCCCATCCCCTTTCGGACCCCTTCCCACGGTTGGAAATGCATGAAAATCGGCCTGTACACGGTGGGCGCTCCCCCCTCGAAGGTGAGACCTTCGGCAGAACCGCCGGGTCAAATCCGGCCGAGCTACCCGCGTTAGAGGTCTCAATGTCGGCTTCAGCAGTCACATTCAATCCCATTCCCGTTTGGACCTCTTCCCGCCGATGGAAATGCACAAAATTCGGCCTGAACACGCGGGACGCTCCCCCCTCGAAGGTGAGACCTTCGGCAGAACCGCCGGGTCAAATCCGGCCGAGCTACCCGCGTTAGAGGTCTCAATGTCGGCTTCAGCAGTCACATTCAATCCCATTCCCGTTTGGACCTCTTCCCGCCGATGGAAATGCACAAAATTCGGCCTGAACACGCGGGACGCTCCCCCCTCGAAGGCGAGACCGTCGCCAGAACCGCCGGGTCAAATCCGGCTGAGCTACCCGCGTTAGAGGTCTCAAAGTCGGGTTGAGCAGTCACGTTCACCCCCATCCCCTTTCGGACCCCTTCCCACGGTTGGAAATGCATGAAAATCGGCCTGTACACGGTGGGCGCTCCCCCCTCGAAGCTGAGACCTTCGGCAGAACCGCCGGGTCAAATCCGGCCGAGCTACCCGCGTTAGAGGTCTCAATGTCGGCTTCAGCAGTCACATTCAATCCCATTCCCGTTTGGACCTCTTCCCGCCGATGGAAATGCACAAAACTCGGCCTGAACACGCGGGACGCTCCCCCCTCGAAGGTGAGACCTTCGGCAGAACCGCCGGGTCAAATCCGGCCGAGCTACCCGCGTTAGAGGTCTCAATGTCGGCTTCAGCAGTCACATTCAATCCCATTCCCGTTTGGACCTCTTCCCGCCGATGGAAATGCACAAAATTCGGCCTGAACACGCGGGACGCTCCCCCCTCGAAGGCGAGACCGTCGCCAGAACCGCCGGGTCAAATCCGGCCGAGCTACCCGCGTTAGAGGTCTCAATGTCGGCTTCAGCAGTCACATTCAATCCCATTCCCTTTTGGAACACTTCCCGCCGTTAACAATGCACGATATTCGGCCTGAACACGCGGGACGCTCCCCCCTCGAAGGTGAGACCTTCGGCAGAACCGCCGGGTCAAATCCTGCCGAGCTACCCGCGTTAGAGGTCTCAATGTCGGCTTCAGCAGTCACATTCAATCCCATTCCCGTTTGGACCTCTTCCCGCCGATGGAAATGCACAAAATTCGGCCTGAACACGCGGGACGCTCCCCCCTCGAAGGCGAGACCGTCGCCAGAACCGCCGGGTCAAATCCGGCCGAGCTACCCGCGTTAGAGGTCTCAATGTCGGCTTCAGCAGTCACATTCAATCCCATTCACGTTTGGAACACTTCCCGCCGTTAACAATGCACGATATTCGGCCTGAACACGCGGGACGCTCCCCCCTCGAAGGTGAGACCTTCGGCAGAACCGCCGGGTCAAATCCTGCCGAGCTACCCGCGTTAGAGGTCTCAATGTCGGCTTCAGCAGTCACATTCAATCCCATTCCCGTTTGGACCTCTTCCCGCCGATGGAAATGCACAAAATTCGGCCTGAACACGCGGGGCGCTCCCCCCTCGAAGGCGAGACCGTCGCCAGAACCGCCGGGTCAAATCCGGCTGAGCTACCCGCGTTACAGGTCTCAAAGTCGGCTTCAGCAGTCACATTCAATCCCATTCCCTTTTGGAACACTTCCCGCCGTTAACAATGCACGATATTCGGACTGAACACGGGGGCCGGTCCGCCCTCGAAGTCAACACCGTCCGCAGAACCGCCGGGTCAAATCCGGCCGAGCTACCCGCGTTAGAGGTCTCAATGTCGGCTTCAGCAGTCACATTCAATCCCATTCCCGTTTGGACCTCTTCCCGCCGATGGAAATGCACAAAATTCGGCCTGAACACGCGGGACGCTCCCCCCTCGAAGGTGAGACCTTCGGCAGAACCGCCGGGTCAAATCCGGCCGAGCTACCCGCGTTAGAGGTCTCAATGTCGGCTTCAGCAGTCACATTCAATCCCATTCCCGTTTGGACCTCTTCCCGCCGATGGAAATGCACAAAATTCGGCCTGAACACGCGGGACGCTCCCCCCTCGAAGGCGAGACCGTCGCCAGAACCGCCGGGTCAAATCCGGCTGAGCTACCCGCGTTAGAGGTCTCAAAGTCGGGTTGAGCAGTCACGTTCACCCCCATCCCCTTTCGGACCCCTTCCCACGGTTGGAAATGCATGAAAATCGGCCTGTACACGGTGGGCGCTCCCCCCTCGAAGCTGAGACCTTCGGCAGAACCGCCGGGTCAAATCCGGCCGAGCTACCCGCGTTAGAGGTCTCAATGTCGGCTTCAGCAGTCACATTCAATCCCATTCCCGTTTGGACCTCTTCCCGCCGATGGAAATGCACAAAACTCGGCCTGAACACGCGGGACGCTCCCCCCTCGAAGGTGAGACCTTCGGCAGAACCGCCGGGTCAAATCCGGCCGAGCTACCCGCGTTAGAGGTCTCAATGTCGGCTTCAGCAGTCACATTCAATCCCATTCCCGTTTGGACCTCTTCCCGCCGATGGAAATGCACAAAATTCGGCCTGAACACGCGGGACGCTCCCCCCTCGAAGGCGAGACCGTCGCCAGAACCGCCGGGTCAAATCCGGCCGAGCTACCCGCGTTAGAGGTCTCAATGTCGGCTTCAGCAGTCACATTCAATCCCATTCCCTTTTGGAACACTTCCCGCCGTTAACAATGCACGATATTCGGCCTGAACACGCGGGACGCTCCCCCCTCGAAGGTGAGACCTTCGGCAGAACCGCCGGGTCAAATCCTGCCGAGCTACCCGCGTTAGAGGTCTCAATGTCGGCTTCAGCAGTCACATTCAATCCCATTCCCGTTTGGACCTCTTCCCGCCGATGGAAATGCACAAAATTCGGCCTGAACACGCGGGACGCTCCCCCCTCGAAGGCGAGACCGTCGCCAGAACCGCCGGGTCAAATCCGGCCGAGCTACCCGCGTTAGAGGTCTCAATGTCGGCTTCAGCAGTCACATTCAATCCCATTCACGTTTGGAACACTTCCCGCCGTTAACAATGCACGATATTCGGCCTGAACACGCGGGACGCTCCCCCCTCGAAGGTGAGACCTTCGGCAGAACCGCCGGGTCAAATCCTGCCGAGCTACCCGCGTTAGAGGTCTCAATGTCGGCTTCAGCAGTCACATTCAATCCCATTCCCGTTTGGACCTCTTCCCGCCGATGGAAATGCACAAAATTCGGCCTGAACACGCGGGGCGCTCCCCCCTCGAAGGCGAGACCGTCGCCAGAACCGCCGGGTCAAATCCGGCTGAGCTACCCGCGTTACAGGTCTCAAAGTCGGCTTCAGCAGTCACATTCAATCCCATTCCCTTTTGGAACACTTCCCGCCGTTAACAATGCACGATATTCGGACTGAACACGGGGGCCGGTCCGCCCTCGAAGTCAACACCGTCCGCAGAACCGCCGGGGCAAATCCGGCTGAGCTACCCCGCCCCCGAACACTCAAAGTCCCTCTGAAGCCTTGCATTCGCCTCCTTGGAAAATTGACGTCAAACATTACCAAAATCGGGGGCACGAGCACTAAAGCTAAGTCTCACCCTTTCCCTATCCCTAACCAGGAACCGAACGCCCACCCTCAGCCTCACACCAACGCCGGTGCCACTCCAGACAGACACACCCTTCAAAACCACACCCATCCGGCCATGCAACTCAAAAAGGGTCCAAATTCAGAAACACCCCCTTCAAAAGGCACTCCATCCTCGGCCACACCACCGGGACATGCTCCCCTCGGCGATAATTAAGCCCCCACCACTATTTGAAGCCAACCGCAGCCGCAACTCGAACGGAGAAATCAGTAACCAATTCAAAAATGCGCTTGGTTACTGATTTCTACTGAGCCGAAAAAATTCTAAGTGTCGGTGGTTACTGATTTATACCAACCCGAAAAAATTCTAAGTGTCAGTGGTTACTGATTTATACCAACCCGAAAATATTCTAAGTGTCAGTGGTTACTGATTTATACCAACCCGAAAAAATTCTAAGTGTCAGTGGTTACTGATTTATACCAAGTCGAAAAAATTCTAAGTGTCAGTGGTTACTGATTTATACCAACCCGAAAATATTCTAAGTGTCAGTGGTTACTGATTTATACCAACTCGAAAAAATTCTAAGTGTCAGTGGTTACTGATTTATACCGACCCGAAAAAATTCTAAGTGTCAGTGGTTACTGATTTATACCAACTCGAAAATATTCTAAGTGTCGGTGGTTACTGATTTATACCAACCCGAAAAAATTCTAAGTGTCAGTGGTTACTGATTTATACCAACTCGAAAAAATTCTAAGTGTCGGTGGTTACTGATTTATACCAACTCGAAAATATTCTAAGTGTCGGTGGTTACTGATTTATACCTACCCGAAAATATTCTAAGTGTCAGTGGTTACTGATTTATACCAAGTCGAAAATATTCTAAGTGTCAGTGGTTACTGATTTATACCAACTCGAAAAAATTCTAAGTGTCAGTGGTTACTGATTTATACCAACTCGAAAATATTCTAAGTGTCGGTGGTTACTGATTTATACCAACCCGAAAATATTCTAAGTGTCAGTGGTTACTGATTTATACCAACTCGAAAAAATTCTAAGTGTCGGTGGTTACTGATTTATACCAACTCGAAAATATTCTAAGTGTCGGTGGTTACTGATTTATACCAACCCGAAAATATTCTAAGTGTCAGTGGTTACTGATTTATACCAAGTCGAAAATATTCTAAGTGTCAGTGGTTACTGATTTATACCAACTCGAAAATATTCTAAGTGTCGGTGGTTACTGATTTATACCAACCCGAAAATATTCTAAGTGTCAGTGGTTACTGATTTATACCAACTCGAAAAAATTCTAAGTGTCAGTGGTTACTGATTTATACCAACTCGAAAATATTCTAAGTGTCGGTGGTTACTGATTTATACCAACCCGAAAATATTCTAAGTGTCAGTGGTTACTGATTTG
>NW_027311410.1:0-28587 GCF_047496795.1 Chiloscyllium punctatum | reverse complement strand
GACAGGGAGAGAGAGAGAGGGACAGGGAGAGTGAGGGACTGGAAGAGAGAGAGAGAGGGACCGGGAGAGAGAGAGAGAGGGACAGGGAGAGAGTGAGGGATAGGGAGAGAGTGAGGAACAGGGATAGAGAGAGAGGGACGGGGAGAGAGCGAGAGGGACAGGGAGAGAGAGGGACACGGGGAGAGAGATAGAGTGAGGGACAGAGAGAGAGAGGGGGACAGGGAGAGCGAGAGAGACAGAGAGAGAGAGAGGGACACGGAGAGAGAGAGAGGGTCAGTGAGATAGTGAACGAGACAGAGAGAGTGAGGGACAGGGAGAGAGAGAGGGACAGGGAGAGAGAGAGAGGGACAGGGAGAGAGAGAGGGACAGGGAGAGAGAGAGAGAGGGACAAGGAGAGAAACAGGGACAGGGAGAGAGAGGGATAGGGAGAGAGAGAGAGGGACAGAGAGAGTGAAGGACAGGGAGAGAGTGAGGGACAGAGAGAGAGAGATGGACAGGGAGAGTGTGAGGGACCGGGAGAGAGTGAGAGGGGCAGGGAGAGAGAGAGAGGGACAGGGAGAGAGTGAGGGATAGGGAGAGAGTGAGGAACAGGAATAGAGAGAGAGGGACGGGGAGAGAGTGAGAGGGATAGGGAGTGAGAGGGACAGGGAGAGAGAGGGACAGGGAGAGAGGAACAGGGAGAGAGAGAGAGAGAGGAACAGGGAGAGAGAAAGGGTCAGGGAGAGAGTGAGTGGCAGGGAGAGAGAGAGAGGGAGAGGGACAGAGAGAGGGACAGGGGAGAGCGAGAGAGAGAGGGACAGGGAGAAAGAGAGGGACAGGGAGAAAGAGAGGGACAGGGAGAGAGTGAGGGACAGAGAGAGAGAGGGACAGGGAGAGAGAGAGGGACAGGGAGAGAGAGAGGTACAGGAAGAGAGGGAGGGACAGGGAGAGAGAAAGAGGGAGGGAGTGAGGGACAGGGAGAGAGTGAGGGACAGGGAGAGAGAGAGAGGGACAGGGAGAGTGAGGGACTGGAAGAGAGAGAGAGAGGGACCGGGAGAGAGAGAGAGAGGGACAGGGAGAGAGTGAGGGATAGGGAGAGAGTGAGGAACAGGGATAGAGAGAGAGGGACGGGGAGAGAGCGAGAGGGACAGGGAGAGAGAGGGACACGGGGAGAGAGATAGAGAGAGGGACAGAGAGAGAGAGGGGGACAGGGAGAGCGAGAGAGACAGAGAGAGAGAGAGGGACACGGAGAGAGAGAGGGTCAGTGAGATAGTGAACGAGACAGAGAGAGTGAGGGACAGGGAGAGAGAGAGGGACAGGGAGAGAGAGAGAGGGACAGGGAGAGAGAGAGGGACAGGGAGAGAGAGAGAGAGGGACAAGGAGAGAAACAGGGACAGGGAGAGAGAGGGATAGGGAAAGAGAGAGAGGGACAGAGAGAGTGAAGGACAGGGAGAGAGTGAGGGACAGAGAGAGAGAGAGGGTCAGGGAGAGAGTGACGGACAGGGAGAGAGAGGGACAGAGAGAGAGAGAGGGACAGGGAGAGAGAGAGAGGGACAGGGAGAGAGTGGGGGACAGGGAGAGAGTGAAGGATAGGGAGAGTGAGGGACAGGGAGAGAGTGAGGGACAGGGAGAGAGTGAGGGACAGGGAGAGAGAGTGACACAGAGAGAGAGGGACAGGGATAGAGAGAGAGACAGGGAGAGAGAGGGACATAGAGAGGGAGAGAGGGACAGAGACAGAGATTGAGAGAGAGACACACAGAGAGGGACAGAGACAGAGAGAGAGAGGGACACAGAGAGTGACGGACAGAGAGAGACACACAGAGAGAGAGAGAGAGGGACAGTGAGCGAGTGAGGGACAGGGAGAGAGAGAGGGACAGGGAGAGTGTGAGGGACAGGGAGAGAGAGAGAGAGAGAGAAAGACAGAGAGAGAGTGACAAAGAGAGGGAGAGAGGGGCAGAGACAGAGAGAGATTGAGAGAGAGAGAGAAAGGGAGAGGGAGAGAGGGACAGGGAGAGAGAGGTACAGGAAGAGAGGGAGGGACAGGGAGAGAGTGAGGGACAGGGAGAGAGAGGTGGACAGGGAGAGTGTGAGGGACAGGGAGAGAGTGAGGGACAGGGAGAGTGTGTGGGACTGGGAGAGAGAGAGAGGGACCGGGAGAGAGAGAGAGGGACCGGGAGAGAGAGTGAGAGTGACAGGGAGAGAGAGAGGGACAGGGAGAGAGAAAGGGACTGGGGGAGAGAGAGAGAGAGGGACCGGGAGAGAAGAGAGGGACAGGGAGAGAGTGAGGAATAGGGAATAAGTGAGGGACAGGGTGAGAGTGAGTGTCAGGGAGAGTGTGAGGGACAGGGAGAGAGTGAGGTACAGGGAGAGAGATGGGGACAGGGAGACAGTGAGGGATAGGGAGACAGAGGGAGAGAGAGAGGGACAGGGACAGAGTGAGGGACAGGGAGAGTGTGAGGGACAGGGAGTGAGTGAGGGACAAGAAGAGAGTGAGTGTCAGGGAGAGTGTGAGGGACAGGGAGAGAGTGAGGGACAGGGAGAGAGAGAGAGAGGGAGAGAGAGAGAGGGACAGGGAGAGAGAGAAGGACAGGGAGAGAGTGAGGGACAGAGAGTGTGAAAGACAGGGAGAGACTGAGGGTCAGGGACAGAGTGAGGGATAGGGAGAGAGGGGGACAGGGAGAGAGTGAGGGGCAGAGAGAGAGAGGGACAGGGAGAGAGTGAAGGACAGGGAGAGAGTGAGGGTTAGGGAGAGAGTGAGGGACAGAGAGAGAGTGAGGGGCAGGGAGAGCGAGGGGAACAGGGAGAGAGTGAGGGACAGGGTGAGAGAGAGGGACAGGGAGATAGTGAGGGACAGGGAGAGAGTGAGGGAAAGAGTGAGAGTGAGGGACATGGAGAATGTGAGGGACAGGGAGAGTGTGAGGGTCATGGAGAGAGTGAGCGAGAAGGTGAGAGAGAGGGACAGGGAGATAGTGAGGGACAGGGAGAGAGTGAGGGATAGGGAGAGTGTGAGGGAAAGGGAGAGAGTGAGGGACATGGAGAGTGTGAGGGACAGGGAGAATGTGAGGGACAGGGAGAGTGTGAGGGTCAGGGAGAGAGTGAGCGACAGGGTGAGAGAGAGGGACAGGGAGATAGTGAGGGACAGGGAGAGAGTGAGGGACAGGGAGAGAGAGAGGGACAGGGAGAGAGAGAGAGGAACAGGGAGAGAGAAAGGGACAGGCAGAGTGTGAGTGGCAGGGAGAGGGAGAGGGAGAGGGACAGAGAGAGGGACAGGGAGAGCGAGAGAGAGAGGGACAGGGAGAGAGTGAGGGACAGGGAGAAAGAGAGGGACAGGGAGAAAGAGAGGGACAGGGAGAGAGTGAGGGACAGGGAGAGAGAGAGGGACAGGGAGAGAGAGGGACAGGGAGAGGGAGGGACAGTGAGAGAGAGACAGGGACATGGAGAGAGTGAGGGACAGGGAGAGAGAATGAGGGATAGAGAGAGAGAGTGAGGGACAGAGAGAGAGAGAGTGAGGGACAGGGAGAGAGAGTGACAGGGAGAGAGTGAGGGACAGAGAGAGAGAGGGAGAGGGAGAGAGAGAGAGGGAAAGGGAGAGAGAGGTATAGGAAGAGAGCTACGGACAGGGAGAGAGAAAGAGGAAGGGAGTGAGGGACAGGGAGAGAGTGAGGGACAGGGAGATTTTGAGGGACTGGGAGAGAGAGAGAGGGACCGGGAGAGAGAGAGAGGCACAGGGAGAGAGAGAGAGGGACAGGGGGAGAGAGAGAGAGAGAGAGAGAGAGAGAGAGAGAGAGAGGGAGAGAGAGAGTGAGGGACAGGGAGAGAGAGATGGACAGGGAGAGTGTGAGGGACAATGAGAGTGTGAGGGTCAGGGAGAGAGTGAGCGACAGGGTGAGAGAGAGGGACAGGGAGATAGTGAGGGACAGGGAGAGAGTGAGGGACAGGGAGAGAGAGAGGGACAGGGAGAGAGAGAGAGGAACAGGGAGAGAGAAAGGGACAGGCAGAGTGTGAGTGGCAGGGAGAGGGAGAGGGAGAGGGACAGAGAGAGGGACAGGGAGAGCGAGAGAGAGAGGGACAGGGAGAGAGTGAGGGACAGGGAGAAAGAGAGGGACAGGGAGAAAGAGAGGGACAGGGAGAGAGTGAGGGACAGGGAGAGAGAGAGGGACAGGGAGAGAGAGGGACAGGGAGAGGGAGGGACAGTGAGAGAGAGACAGGGACATGAGGAGAGAGTGAGGGACAGGGAGAGAGAATGAGGGATAGAGAGAGAGAGTGAGGGACAGAGAGAGAGAGAGTGAGGGACAGGGAGAGAGAGTGACAGGGAGAGAGTGAGGGACAGAGAGAGAGAGGGAGAGGGAGAGAGAGAGAGGGACAGGGAGAGAGAGGTATAGGAAGAGAGCTACGGACAGGGAGAGAGAAAGAGGAAGGGAGTGAGGGACAGGGAGAGAGTGAGGGACAGGGAGATTTTGAGGGACTGGGAGAGAGAGAGAGGGACCGGGAGAGAGAGAGAGGGACAGGGAGAGAGAGAGAGGGACAGGGGGAGAGAGAGAGAGAGAGAGAGAGAGAGAGAGAGAGAGAGAGAGGGAGAGAGAGAGTGAGGGACAGGGAGAGAGAGATGGACAGGGAATGTGTGAGGGACCGGGAGAGAGTGAGAGGGGCAGGGAGAGAGAGAGAGGGACAGGGAGAGAGTGAGGGATAGGGAGAGAGTGAGGAACAGGAATAGAGAGAGAGGGACGGGGAGAGAGTGAGAGGGATAGGGAGTGAGAGGGACACGGGGAGAGAGAGAGAGAGAGGGGCAGAGAGAGAGGGGGGACAGAGAGAGAGAGAGGGACACGGAGAGAGAGAGGGACAGGGAGATAGTGAAAAGGACAGAGAGACTGAGGGACAGGGAGAGAGAGAGGGACAGGGAGAGAGAGAGAGAGAGGGACAGGGAGAGAGAGAGGGACAGGGAGAGTGTGAGGGAAAGGGACAGAGTGAGTGATATGGAGAGTGTGAGCGACAGGGAGAATGTGTGGGACAGGGAGAGCGTGAGGGTCAGGGAGAGAGTGAGCGACAGGGTGAGAGAGAGGGACAGGTAGATAGTGAGGGACAGTGAGAGAGTGAGGGACAGGGAGAGAGTGAGGGTCAGGGAGATAGTGTGGGAATGGGAGAGAGAGAGGAACATGGAGAGAGAGAGGGACAGGAAAATACAGAGGAACAGGGAGAAAGAGGGACAGGGAGAGAGAGAGAGAGGAACAGGGAGAGAGAAAGGGACAGGGAGAGTGTGAGTGGCAGGGAGAGAGAGAGGGAGAGGGACAGAGAGAGGGACAGGGAGAGCGAGAGAGAGAGGGACAGGGAGAAAGAGAGAGGGACAGGGAAAAAGAGAGGGACAGGGAGAGAGAGAGGGACAGAGAGAGAGAGAGGGAGAGAGAGGGACAGGGAGAGAGAGGGACAGGGAGAGAGAGAGAGAGAGAGAGAGAGAGAGAGAGAAAGAGAGAGAGAGGTAGAGAGAGAGTGAGGGACAGGGAGAGAGAGATGGACAGGGAGAGAGAGAGAGGGACAGGGAGAGAGTGAGGGATAGTGGGAGAGTGAGGAACAGGAATAGAGAGAGAGGGACGGGGAGAGAGCGAGAGGGATAGGGAGTGAGAGGGACACGGGGAGAGAGAGAGAGAGAGGGACAGTGAGAGAGAGGGGGACAGGGAGAGCGAGAGAGACAGACAGAGAGAGAGGGACACGGAGAGAGAGAGGGATAGTGAGATAGTGAAAAGGACAGAGAGAGTGAGGGACAGGGAGAGAGAGAGGGACAGGGAGAGAGAGGGACAGGGAGAGAGATAGAGGGACAGAGAGAGTGAAGGACAGGGAGAGAGAGGGACAGAGAGAGAGAGGGACAGGGAGAGAGTGACGGACAGGGAGAGCGAGGGACAGAGAGAGAGAGAGAGGGGCAGAGACAGAGATAGATTGAGAGAGTGAGAGAAAGGGAGAGGGACAGGGAGAGAGAGAGGGACAGGGAGAGAGTGAGGGACAGAGAGAGAGAGGGACAGGAAGAGAGTGAGGGACAGAGAGAGTGTGAGGGACAGGGAGAGAGTGAGGGACAGGGAGTGTGAAAGACAGGGAGAGAGTGAGGGTCAGGGACAGAGTGAGGGATAGGGAGAGAGAGGGACAGGGAGAGAGTGAGAGACAGAGAGAGAGAGAGGGACAGGGAGAGAGTGAAGGACAGGGAGATTTTGAGGGACAGGGAGAATGTGAGGGACAGGGAGAGAGTGTGGGACATGGAGAGTGTGAGGGACAGGGAGAATGTGAGGGACAGGGAGAGTATGAGGGTCAGGGAGAGAGTGAGCGACAGGGTGAGAGAGAGGGACAGGGAGATAGTGAGGAACAGGTAGAGAGTGAGGGACAGGGAGTGTGAAAGACAGGGAGAGTGTGAGGGAAAGGGTGAGAGTGAGGGACATGGAGAGAGTGAGGGACAGGGAGTGTGAAAGACAGGGAGAGAGAGAGGGACAGGGAGAGAGTGAGGGACAGAGAGAGAGAGGGACAGGAAGAGGATGAGGGACAGAGAGAGTGTGAGGGACAGGGAGAGAGTGAGGGACAGGGAGTGTGAAAGACAGGGAGAGTGTGAGGGAAAGGGTGAGAGTGAGGGACATGGAGAGTGTGAGGGACAGGGAGAATGTGAGGGACAGGGAGAGTGTGAGGTTCAGGGAGAGAGTGAGCGACAGGGTGAGAGAGAGGGACAGGGAGATAGTGAGGAACAGGTAGAGAGTGAGGGACAGGGAGGGAGAGAGAGGGACAGGAAGATAGAGAGGAACAGGGAGAGAGAGGGACAGGGAGAGAGGGACAGGGAGAGAGAGAGAGAGGAACAGGGAGAGAGAAAGGGACAGGGAGAGTGTGAGTGGCAGGGAGAGAGAGAGGGAGAGGGACAGAGAGAGGGACAGGGAGAAAGGGAGAGAGAGGGTCAGGGAGAGCGTGAGGGACAGGGAGAGAGAGAGGGACAGGGATAAAGAGAGGGACAGGGAGAAAGAGAGGGACAGGGAGAGAGAGAGGGACAGGGAGAGAGAGGGACAGGGAGAGGGAGGGACAGGGAGAGCGAGAGAGACAGAGAGAGAGAGAGGGACACGGAGAGAGAGAGGGTCAGTGAGATAGTGAAAGGGAAGAGAGAGTGAGGGACAGGGAGAGAGAGAGGGACAGGGAGAGAGAGAGAGGATTCAGGGTGAGAGAGAGGGACTGGGAGAGAGAGAGAGGGACAGGGTGAGAGAGAGGGACAGGGAGAGAGAGAGAGGGACAAGGAGAGAGACAGGGACAGTGAGAGAGAGGGATAGGGAGAGAGAGAGGGACAGAGAGAGTGAAGGACAGGGAGAGAGAGGGACAGAGAGAGAGAGAGGATCCGGGAGAGAGTGACGGACAGGGAGAGAGAGGGACAGAGAGAGAGAGAGGTACAGGTAGAGAGAGAGAGGGACAGGGAGAGAGTGGGGCACAGGGAGAGAGTGAGGGATAGGGAGAGTGAGGGGCAGGGAGAGAGAGAGAGAGGGAGAGAGAGAGAGAGGGACAGGGAGAGAGAGAGGGACAGGGAGAGAGTGAGAGTCAGAGAGTGTGAAAGACAGGGAGAGAGTGAGGGTCAGGGACAGAGTGAGGGATAGGGAGAGAGAGGGACAGGGAGAGAGAAAGGGACAGGGAGAGAGTGAGTGGCAGGGAGAGAGAGAGGGAGAGGGACAGAGTGAGGGACATGGAGAGTGTGAGCGACAGGGAGAATGTGAGGGACAGGGAGAGCGTGAGGGTCAGGGAGAGAGTGAGCGACAGGGTGAGAGAGAGGGACAGGGAGATAGTGAGGGACAGGGAGAGAGTGAGGGACAGGGAGAGAGAGGGGGACAGGTAGATAGTGAGGGACAGGGGGAGAGAGGAACATGGAGAGAGAGAGAGGGACAGGAAGATAGAGAGGAACAGGGAGAGAGAGGGACAGGGAGAGAGGAACAGGGAGAGAGAGAGAGAGAGGAACAGGGAGAGAGAAATGGACAGGAAGAGAGTGAGTGGCAGGGAGAGAGAGAGAGGGAGAGGGACAGAGAGAGGGACAGGGAGAGCGAGAGAGAGAGGGACAGGGAGAAAGAGAGGGACAGGGAGAAAGAGAGGGACAGGGAGAGAGTGAGGGACAGAGAGAGAGAGGGACAGGGAGAGAGAGAGAGGGACAGGGAGAGAGAGAGGTACAGGAAGAGAGGGAGGGACAGGGAGAGAGAAAGAGGGAGGGAGTGAGGGACAGGGAGAGAGTGAGGGACAGGGAGAGAGAGAGAGGGACAGGGAGAGTGAGGGACTGGAAGAGAGAGAGAGAGGGACCGGGAGAGAGAGAGAGAGGGACAGGGAGAGAGTGAGGGATAGGGAGAGAGTGAGGAACAGGGATAGAGAGAGAGGGACGGGGAGAGAGCGAGAGGGACAGGGAGAGAGAGGGACACGGGGAGAGAGATAGAGAGAGGGACAGAGAGAGAGAGGGGGACAGGGAGAGCGAGAGAGACAGAGAGAGAGAGAGGGACACGGAGAGAGAGAGGGTCAGTGAGATAGTGAACGAGACAGAGAGAGTGAGGGACAGGGAGAGAGAGAGGGACAGGGAGAGAGAGAGAGGGACAGGGAGAGAGAGAGGGACAGGGAGAGAGAGAGAGAGGGACAAGGAGAGAAACAGGGACAGGGAGAGAGAGGGATAGGGAGAGAGAGAGAGGGACAGAGAGAGTGAAGGACAGGGAGAGAGTGAGGGACAGAGAGAGAGAGAGGGTCAGGGAGAGAGTGACGGACAGGGAGAGAGAGGGACAGAGAGAGAGAGAGGGACAGGGAGAGAGAGAGAGGGACAGGGAGAGAGTGGGGGACAGGGAGAGAGTGAGGGATAGGGAGAGTGAGGGACAGGGAGAGAGTGAGGGACAGGGAGAGAGTGAGGGACAGGGAGAGAGAGTGACACAGAGAGAGAGGGACAGGGATAGAGAGAGAGACAGGGAGAGAGAGGGACATAGAGAGGGAGAGAGGGACAGAGACAGAGATTGAGAGAGAGACACACAGAGAGGGACAGAGACAGAGAGAGAGAGGGACACAGAGAGTGACGGACAGAGAGAGACACACAGAGAGAGAGAGAGAGGGACAGTGAGCGAGTGAGGGACAGGGAGAGAGAGAGAGGGACAGGGTGAGAGAGAGGGACAGGGAGAGAGAGAGAGGGACAAGGAGAGAGACAGGGACAGTGAGAGAGAGGGATAGGGAGAGAGAGAGGGACAGAGAGAGTGAAGGACAGGGAGAGAGAGGGACAGAGAGAGAGAGAGGGTCCGGGAGAGAGTGACGGACAGGGAGAGAGAGGGACAGAGAGAGAGAGAGGTACAGGTAGAGAGAGAGAGGGACAGGGAGAGAGTGGGGCACAGGGAGAGAGTGAGGGATAGGGAGAGTGAGGGGCAGGGAGAGAGAGAGAGAGGGAGAGAGAGAGAGAGGGACAGGGAGAGAGAGAGGGACAGGGAGAGAGTGAGAGTCAGAGAGTGTGAAAGACAGGGAGAGAGTGAGGGTCAGGGACAGAGTGAGGGATAGGGAGAGAGAGGGACAGGGAGAGAGAAAGGGACAGGGAGAGAGTGAGTGGCAGGGAGAGAGAGAGGGAGAGGGACAGAGTGAGGGACATGGAGAGTGTGAGCGACAGGGAGAATGTGAGGGACAGGGAGAGCGTGAGGGTCAGGGAGAGAGTGAGCGACAGGGTGAGAGAGAGGGACAGGGAGATAGTGAGGGACAGGGAGAGAGTGAGGGACAGGGAGAGAGAGGGGGACAGGTAGATAGTGAGGGACAGGGGGAGAGAGGAACATGGAGAGAGAGAGAGGGACAGGAAGATAGAGAGGAACAGGGAGAGAGAGGGACAGGGAGAGAGGAACAGGGAGAGAGAGAGAGAGAGGAACAGGGAGAGAGAAATGGACAGGGAGAGAGTGAGTGGCAGGGAGAGAGAGAGAGGGAGAGGGACAGAGAGAGGGACAGGGAGAGCGAGAGAGAGAGGGACAGGGAGAAAGAGAGGGACAGGGAGAAAGAGAGGGACAGGGAGAGAGTGAGGGACAGAGAGAGAGAGGGACAGGGAGAGAGAGAGAGGGACAGGGAGAGAGAGAGATACAGGAAGAGAGGGAGGGACAGGGAGAGAGAAAGAGGGAGGGAGTGAGGGACAGGGAGAGAGTGAGGGACAGGGAGAGAGAGAGAGGGACAGGGAGAGTGAGGGACTGGAAGAGAGAGAGAGAGGGACCGGGAGAGAGAGAGAGAGGGACAGGGAGAGAGTGAGGGATAGGGAGAGAGTGAGGAACAGGGATAGAGAGAGAGGGACGGGGAGAGAGCGAGAGGGACAGGGAGAGAGAGGGACACGGGGAGAGAGATAGAGAGAGGGACAGAGAGAGAGAGGGGGACAGGGAGAGCGAGAGAGACAGAGAGAGAGAGAGGGACACGGAGAGAGAGAGGGTCAGTGAGATAGTGAACGAGACAGAGAGAGTGAGGGACAGGGAGAGAGAGAGGGACAGGGAGAGAGAGAGAGGGACAGGGAGAGAGAGAGGGACAGGGAGAGAGAGAGAGAGGGACAAGGAGAGAAACAGGGACAGGGAGAGAGAGGGATAGGGAGAGAGAGAGAGGGACAGAGAGAGTGAAGGACAGGGAGAGAGTGAGGGACAGAGAGAGAGAGAGGGTCAGGGAGAGAGTGACGGACAGGGAGAGAGAGGGACAGAGAGAGAGAGAGGGACAGGGAGAGAGAGAGAGGGACAGGGAGAGAGTGGGGGACAGGGAGAGAGTGAGGGATAGGGAGAGTGAGGGACAGGGAGAGAGTGAGGGACAGGGAGAGAGTGAGGGACAGGGAGAGAGAGTGACACAGAGAGAGAGGGACAGGGATAGAGAGAGAGACAGGGAGAGAGAGGGACATAGAGAGGGAGAGAGGGACAGAGACAGAGATTGAGAGAGAGACACACAGAGAGGGACAGAGACAGAGAGAGAGAGGGACACAGAGAGTGACGGACAGAGAGAGACACACAGAGAGAGAGAGAGAGGGACAGTGAGCGAGTGAGGGACAGGGAGAGAGAGAGGGACAGGGAGATTGTGAGGGACAGGGAGAGAGAGAGAGAGAGAGAAAGACAGAGAGAGAGTGACAAAGAGAGGGAGAGAGGGGCAGAGACAGAGAGAGATTGAGAGAGAGAGAGAAAGGGAGAGGGAGAGAGGGACAGGGAGAGAGAGGTACAGGAAGAGAGGGAGGGACAGGGAGAGAGTGAGGGACAGGGAGAGAGAGGTGGACAGGGAGAGTGTGAGGGTCAGGGAGAGAGTGAGGGACAGGGAGAGTGTGTGGGACTGGGAGAGAGAGAGAGGGACCGGGAGAGAGAGAGAGGGACCGGGAGAGAGAGTGAGAGTGACAGGGAGAGAGAGAGGGACAGGGAGAGAGAAAGGGACTGGGGGAGAGAGAGAGAGAGGGACCGGGAGAGAAGAGTGGGACAGGGAGAGAGTGAGGAATAGGGAATAAGTGAGGGACAGGGTGAGAGTGAGTGTCAGGGAGAGTGTGAGGGACAGGGAGAGAGTGAGGTACAGGGAGAGAGATGGGGACAGGGAGACAGTGAGGGATAGGGAGACAGAGGGAGAGAGAGAGGGACAGGGACAGAGTGAGGGACAGGGAGAGTGTGAGGGACAGGGAGTGAGTGAGGGACAAGAAGAGAGTGAGTGTCAGGGAGAGTGTGAGGGACAGGGAGAGAGTGAGGGACAGGGAGAGAGAGAGAGAGGGAGAGAGAGAGAGGGACAGGGAGAGAGAGAAGGACAGGGAGAGAGTGAGGGACAGAGAGTGTGAGAGACAGGGAGAGACTGAGGGTCAGGGACAGAGTGAGGGATAGGGAGAGAGGGGGACAGGGAGAGAGTGAGGGGCAGAGAGAGAGAGGGACAGGGAGAGAGTGAAGGACAGGGAGAGAGTGAGGGTTAGGGAGAGAGTGAGGGACAGAGAGAGAGTGAGGGGCAGGGAGAGCGAGGGGAACAGGGAGAGAGTGAGGGACAGGGTGAGAGAGAGGGACAGGGAGATAGTGAGGGACAGGGAGAGAGTGAGGGAAAGAGTGAGAGTGAGGGACATGGAGAATGTGAGGGACAGGGAGAGTGTGAGGGTCATGGAGAGAGTGAGCGAGAAGGTGAGAGAGAGGGACAGGGAGATAGTGAGGGACAGGGAGAGAGTGAGGGATAGGGAGAGTGTGAGGGAAAGGGAGAGAGTGAGGGACATGGAGAGTGTGAGGGACAGGGAGAATGTGAGGGACAGGGAGAGTGTGAGGGTCAGGGAGAGAGTGAGCGACAGGGTGAGAGAGAGGGACAGGGAGATAGTGAGGGACAGGGAGAGAGTGAGGGACAGGGAGAGAGAGAGGGACAGGGAGAGAGAGAGAGGAACAGGGAGAGAGAAAGGGACAGGCAGAGTGTGAGTGGCAGGGAGAGGGAGAGGGAGAGGGACAGAGAGAGGGACAGGGAGAGCGAGAGAGAGAGGGACAGGGAGAGAGTGAGGGACAGGGAGAAAGAGAGGGACAGGGAGAAAGAGAGGGACAGGGAGAGAGTGAGGGACAGGGAGAGAGAGAGGGACAGGGAGAGAGAGGGACAGGGAGAGGGAGGGACAGTGAGAGAGAGACAGGGACATGGAGAGAGTGAGGGACAGGGAGAGAGAATGAGGGATAGAGAGAGAGAGTGAGGGACAGAGAGAGAGAGAGTGAGGGACAGGGAGAGAGAGAGACAGGGAGAGAGTGAGGGACAGAGAGAGAGAGGGAGAGGGAGAGAGAGAGAGGGACAGGGAGAGAGAGGTATAGGAAGAGAGCTACGGACAGGGAGAGAGAAAGAGGAAGGGAGTGAGGGACAGGGAGAGAGTGAGGGACAGGGAGATTTTGAGGGACTGGGAGAGAGAGAGAGGGACCGGGAGAGAGAGAGAGGCACAGGGAGAGAGAGAGAGGGACAGGGGGAGAGAGAGAGAGAGAGAGAGAGAGAGAGAGAGAGAGAGAGAGAGAGGGAGAGAGAGAGTGAGGGACAGGGAGAGAGAGATGGACTGGGAGAGTGTGAGGGACCGGGAGAGAGTGAGAGGGGCAGGGAGAGAGAGAGAGGGACAGGGAGAGAGTGAGGGATAGGGAGAGAGTGAGGAACAGGAATAGAGAGAGAGGGACGGGGAGAGAGTGAGAGGGATAGGGAGTGAGAGGGACACGGGGAGAGAGAGAGAGAGAGGGGCAGAGAGAGAGGGGGGACAGAGAGAGAGAGAGGGACACGGAGAGAGAGAGGGACAGTGAGATAGTGAAAAGGACAGAGAGAGTGAGGGACAGGGAGAGAGAGAGGGACAGGGAGAGAGAGAGAGAGAGGGACAGGGAGAGAGAGAGGGACAGGGAGAGTGTGAGGGAAAGGGACAGAGTGAGTGATATGGAGAGTGTGAGCGACAGGGAGAATGTGTGGGACAGGGAGAGCGTGAGGGTCAGGGAGAGAGTGAGCGACAGGGTGAGAGAGAGGGACAGGTAGATAGTGAGGGACAGTGAGAGAGTGAGGGACAGGGAGAGAGTGAGGGTCAGGGAGATAGTGTGGGAATGGGAGAGAGAGAGGAACATGGAGAGAGAGAGGGACAGGAAAATACAGAGGAACAGGGAGAGAGAGGGACAGGGAGAGAGAGAGAGAGGAACAGGGAGAGAGAAAGGGACAGGGAGAGTGTGAGTGGCAGGGAGAGAGAGAGGGAGAGGGACAGAGAGAGGGACAGGGAGAGCGAGAGAGAGAGGGACAGGGAGAAAGAGAGAGGGACAGGGAAAAAGAGAGGGACAGGGAGAGAGTGAGGGACAGAGAGAGAGAGAGGGAGAGAGAGGGACAGGGAGAGAGAGGGACAGGGAGAGAGAGAGAGAGAGAGAAAGAGAGAGAGAGGTAGAGAGAGAGTGAGGGACAGGGAGAGAGAGATGGACAGGGAGAGAGAGAGAGGGACAGGGAGAGAGTGAGGGATAGTGGGAGAGTGAGGAACAGGAATAGAGAGAGAGGGACGGGGAGAGAGCGAGAGGGATAGGGAGTGAGAGGGACACGGGGAGAGAGAGAGAGAGAGAGGGACAGTGAGAGAGAGGGGGACAGGGAGAGCGAGAGAGACAGACAGAGAGAGAGGGACACGGAGAGAGAGAGGGATAGTGAGATAGTGAAAAGGACAGAGAGAGTGAGGGACAGGGAGAGAGAGAGGGACAGGGAGAGAGAGGGACAGGGAGAGAGATAGAGGGACAGAGAGAGTGAAGGACAGGGAGAGAGAGGGACAGAGAGAGAGAGGGACAGGGAGACAGTGACGGACAGGGAGAGCGAGGGACAGAGAGAGAGAGAGAGGGGCAGAGACAGAGATAGATTGAGAGAGTGAGAGAAAGGGAGAGGGACAGGGAGAGAGAGAGGGACAGGGAGAGAGTGAGGGACAGAGAGAGAGAGGGACAGGAAGAGAGTGAGGGACAGAGAGAGTGTGAGGGACAGGGAGAGAGTGAGGGACAGAGAGTGTGAAAGACAGGGAGAGAGTGAGGGTCAGGGACAGAGTGAGGGATAGGGAGAGAGAGGGACAGGGAGAGAGTGAGAGACAGAGAGAGAGAGAGGGACAGGGAGAGAGTGAAGGACAGGGAGATTTTGAGGGACAGGGAGAATGTGAGGGACAGGGAGAGAGTGTGGGACATGGAGAGTGTGAGGGACAGGGAGAATGTGAGGGACAGGGAGAGTATGAGGGTCAGGGAGAGAGTGAGCGACAGGGAGAGTGTGAGGGAAAGGTTGAGAGTGAGGGACATGGAGAGTGTGAGGGACAGGGAGAATGTGAGGGACAGGGAGAGTGTGAGGTTCAGGGAGAGAGTGAGCGACAGGGTGAGAGAGAGGGACAGGGAGATAGTGAGGGACAGGTAGAGAGTGAGGGACAGGGAGGGAGAGAGAGGGACAGGAAGATAGAGAGGAACAGGGAGAGAGAGGGACAGGGAGAGAGGGACAGGGAGAGAGAGAGAGAGGAACAGGGAGAGAGAAAGGGACAGGGAGAGTGTGAGTGGCAGGGAGAGAGAGAGGGAGAGGGACAGAGAGAGGGACAGGGAGAAAGGGAGAGAGAGGGTCAGGGAGAGCGTGAGGGACAGAGAGAGAGAGAGGGAGAGAGAGGGACAGGGAGAGAGAGGGACAGGGAGAGAGAGAGAGAGAGAGAGAGAGAGAGAAAGAGAGAGAGAGGTAGAGAGAGAGTGAGGGACAGGGAGAGAGAGATGGACAGGGAGAGAGAGAGAGGGACAGGGAGAGAGTGAGGGATAGTGGGAGAGTGAGGAACAGGAATAGAGAGAGAGGGACGGGGAGAGAGCGAGAGGGATAGGGAGTGAGAGGGACACGGGGAGAGAGAGAGAGAGAGAGGGACAGTGAGAGAGAGGGGGACAGGGAGAGCGAGAGAGACAGACAGAGAGAGAGGGACACGGAGAGAGAGAGGGATAGTGAGATAGTGAAAAGGACAGAGAGAGTGAGGGACAGGGAGAGAGAGAGGGACAGGGAGAGAGAGGGACAGGGAGAGAGATAGAGGGACAGAGAGAGAGAAGGACAGGGAGAGAGAGGGACAGAGAGAGAGAGGGACAGGGAGACAGTGACGGACAGGGAGAGCGAGGGACAGAGAGAGAGAGAGAGGGGCAGAGACAGAGATAGATTGAGAGAGTGAGAGAAAGGGAGAGGGACAGGGAGAGAGAGAGGGACAGGGAGAGAGTGAGGGACAGAGAGAGAGAGGGACAGGAAGAGAGTGAGGGACAGAGAGAGTGTGAGGGACAGGGAGAGAGTGAGGGACAGAGAGTGTGAAAGACAGGGAGAGAGTGAGGGTCAGGGACAGAGTGAGGGATAGGGAGAGAGAGGGACAGGGAGAGAGTGAGAGACAGAGAGAGAGAGAGGGACAGGGAGAGAGTGAAGGACAGGGAGATTTTGAGGGACAGGGAGAATGTGAGGGACAGGGAGAGAGTGTAGGACATGGAGAGTGTGAGGGACAGGGAGAATGTGAGGGACAGGGAGAGTATGAGGGTCAGGGAGAGAGTGAGCGACAGGGAGAGTGTGAGGGAAAGGGTGAGAGTGAGGGACATGGAGAGTGTGAGGGACAGGGAGAATGTAAGGGACAGGGAGAGTGTGAGGTTCAGGGAGAGAGTGAGCGACAGGGTGAGAGAGAGGGACAGGGAGATAGTGAGGGACAGGTAGAGAGTGAGGGACAGGGAGGGAGAGAGAGGGACAGGAAGATAGAGAGGAACAGGGAGAGAGAGGGACAGGGAGAGAGGGACAGGGAGAGAGAGAGAGAGGAACAGGGAGAGAGAAAGGGACAGGGAGAGTGTGAGTGGCAGGGAGAGAGAGAGGGAGAGGGACAGAGAGAGGGACAGGGAGAAAGGGAGAGAGAGGGTCAGGGAGAGCGTGAGGGACAGGGAGAGAGAGAGGGACAGGGATAAAGAGAGGGACAGGGAGAAAGAGAGGGACAGGGAGAGAGAGAGGGACAGGGAGAGAGAGGGACAGGGAGAGGGAGGGACAGGTAGAGCGAGAGAGACAGAGAGAGAGAGAGGGACACGGAGAGAGAGAGGGTCAGTGAGATAGTGAAAGGGAAGAGAGAGTGAGGGACAGGGAGAGAGAGAGGGGCAGGGAGAGAGAGAGAGGATTCAGGGTGAGAGAGAGGGACTGGGAGAGAGAGAGGGACAGGGTGAGAGAGAGGGACAGGGAGAGAGAGAGAGGGACAAGGAGAGAGACAGGGACAGTGAGAGAGAGGGATAGGGAGAGAGAGAGGGACAGAGAGAGTGAAGGACAGGGAGAGAGAGGGACAGAGAGAGAGAGAGGGCCCGGGAGAGAGTGACGGACAGGGAGAGAGAGGGACAGAGAGAGAGAGAGGTACAGGGAGAGAGAGAGAGGGACAGGGAGAGAGTGGGGCACAGGGAGAGAGTGAGGGATAGGGAGAGTGAGGGGCAGGGAGAGAGAGAGAGAGGGAGAGAGAGAGAGAGGGACAGGGAGAGAGAGAGGGACAGGGAGAGAGTGAGGGTCAGAGAGTGTGAAAGACAGGGAGAGAGTGAGGGTCAGGGACAGAGTGAGGGATAGGGAGAGAGAGGGACAGGGAGAGAGAGGTGGACAGGGAGAGTGTGAGGGACAGGGAGAGAGTGAGGGACAGGGAGAGTGTGTGGCACTGGGAGAGAGAGAGAGGGACTGGGAGAGAGAGAGAGGGACAGGAAGAGAGAGTGAGAGGGACAGGGAGAGAGAGAGGGACAGGGAGAGAGAGAGGGACTGGGTGAGAGAGAGAGAGAGGGACCGGGAGAGAGAGAGAGGGACAGGGAGAGAGTGAGGAATAGGAATAAGTGAGGGACAGGGAGAAAGTGAGTGTCAGGGAGAGTGTGAGGGACAGGGAGAGAGTGAGGGACAGGGAGAGAGATGGGGACCGCGAGACAGTGAGGGATAGGGAGACAGAGGGAGAGAGAGAGTTACAGGGACAGAGTGAGGGACAGGGTGAGTGTGAGGGACAGGGAGTGAGTGAGGGACAAGAAGAGAGTGAGTGTCAGGGAGAGTGTGAGGGACAGGGAGAGAGTGAGG
This sequence comes from Chiloscyllium punctatum, assembly GCF_047496795.1. Classification (NCBI taxonomy): domain Eukaryota; kingdom Metazoa; phylum Chordata; class Chondrichthyes; order Orectolobiformes; family Hemiscylliidae; genus Chiloscyllium; species Chiloscyllium punctatum. Next base: position 11,133 of record NW_027311410.1, on the reverse strand, counting down.
GACCGGGAGAGAGAGAGAGGGACAGGGAGAGAGAGAGAGAGGGAGAGAGAGAGAGGGACAGGGAGAGAGAGAAGGACAGGGAGAGAGTGAGGGACAGAGAGTGCCAAAGACAGGGAGAGACTGAGGGTCAGGGACAGAGTGAGGGATAGGGAGAGAGGGGGACAGGGAGAGAGTGAGGGGCAGAGAGAGAGAGGGACAGGGAGAGAGAGGGGGTCAGGGAGAGAGTGAGGGACCGGGAGAGAGAGAGAGGGACAGGGAGAGAGAGAGAGAGGGAGAGAGAGAGAGGGACAGGGAGAGAGAGAAGGACAGGGAGAGAGTGAAGGACAGGGAGAGAGTGAGGGTTAGGGAGAGAGTGAGGGACAGAGAGAGTGAGGGGCAGGGAGAGCGAGGGGGACAGGGAGAGAGTGAGGGACAGGGTGAGGGAGAGGGACAGGGAGATAGTGAGGGACAGGGAGAGAGTGAGGGAAAGGGAGAGAGTGAGGGACATGGAGAGTGTGAGGGACAGGGAGAATGTGAGGGACAGGGAGAGTGTGAGGGTCAGGGAGAGAGTGAGCGAGAGGGTGAGAGAGAGGGACAGGGAGATAGTGAGGGACAGGGAGAGAGTGAGGGATAGGGAGAGTGTGAGGGAAAGGGAGAGAGTGAGGGACATGGAGAGTGTGAGGGACAGGGAGAGTGTGAGGGTCAGGGAGAGAGTGAGCGACAGGGTGAGAGAGAGGGACAGGGAGATAGTGAGGGACAGGGAGAGAGTGAGGGACAGTGAGAGTGTGAGGGTAAGGGACAGAGTGAGGGACATGGAGAGTGTGAGCGACAGGGAGAATGTGAGGGACAGGGAGAGCGTGAGGGTCAGGGAGAGAGTGAGGGACAGGGAGAGAGAGAGGGACAGGGAGAGAGAGAGAGGGACAGGGTGAGAGAGAGGGACAGGGAGAGAGAGAGAGGGACAGGGTGAGAGAGAGGGACAGGGAGAGAGAGAGAGGGACAAGGAGAGAGACAGGGACTGTGAGAGAGAGGGATAGGGAGAGAGAGAGAGGGACAGAGAGAGTGAAGGACAGGGAGAGAGAGGGACAGAGAGAGAGAGAGGGTCCGGGAGAGAGTGACGGACAGGGAGAGAGAGGGACAGAGAGAGAGAGGGACAGGGAGAGAGAGAGAGGGACAGGGAGAGAGTGGGGGACAGGGAGAGAGTGAGGGATAGGGAGAGTGAGGGGCAGGGAGAGAGAGAGAGAGGGAGAGAGAGAGAGAGGGACAGGGAGAGAGAGAGGGACAGGGAGAGAGTGAGGGTCAGAGAGTGTGAAAGACAGGGAGAGAGTGAGGGTCAGGGACAGAGTGAGGGATAGGGAGAGAGAGGGACAGGGAGAGAGAGGTGGACAGGGAGAGTGTGAGGGACAGGGAGAGAGTGAGGGACAGGGAGAGTGTGTGGCACTGGGAGAGAGAGAGAGGGACTGGGAGAGAGAGGTACAGGGAGAGAGAGTGAGAGGGACAGGAGAGAGAGAGGGACAGGGAGAGAGAGAGGGACTGGGAGAGAGAGAGAGAGGGACCGGGAGAGAGAGAGGAAGGGACAGGGAGAGAGTGAGGAATGGGAATAAGTGAGGGACAGGGAGAGAGTGAGTGTCAGGGAGAGTGTGAGGGACAGGAGAGAGTGAGGGACAGGGAGAGAGATGGGGACCGCGAGACGGTGAGGGATAGGGAGACAGAGGGAGAGAGAGAGTTACAGGGACAGAGTGAGGGACAGGGTGAGTGTGAGGGACAGGAAGTGAGTGAGGGACAAGAAGAGAGTGAGTGTCAGGGAGAGTGTGAGGGACAGGGAGAGAGTGAGGGACAGGGAGAGAGTGAGGACAGAGAGAGTGAGGGACAGGGAGAGAGAGGGGGTCAGGGAGAGAGTGAGGGACAGGGAGAGTGTGAGGTTCAGGGAGAGAGTGAGCGACAGGGTGAGAGAGAGGGACAGGGAGATAGTGAGGGACAGGGAGAGAGTGAGGGATAGGGAGAGTGTGAGGGAAAGGGACAGAGTGAGGGACATGGAGAGTGTGAGCGACAGGGAGAATGTGAGGGACAGGGAGAGCGTGAGGGTCAGGGAGAGAGTGAGCGACAGGGTGAGAGAGAGGGACAGGGAGATAGTGAGGGACAGGGAGAGAGTGAGGGACAGGGAGAGAGAGGGGGACAGGTAGATAGTGAGGGACAGGGAGAGAGAGGAACATGGAGATAGAGAGAGGGACAGGAAGATAGAGAGGAACAGGGAGAGAGAGGGACAGGGAGAGAGGAACAGGGAGAGAGAGAGAGAGAGGAACAGGGAGAGAGAAAGGGACAGGGAGAGAGTGAGTGGCAGGGAGAGAGAGAGGGAGAGGGACAGAGAGAGGGACAGGGAGAGCGAGAGAGAGAGGGACAGGGAGAAAGAGAGGGACAGGAGAAAGAGAGGGACAGGGAGAGAGTGAGGGACAGAGAGGGAGAGGGACAGGGAGAGAGAGAGAGGGACAGGGAGAGAGAGAGGTACGGGAAGAGAGGGAGGGACAGGGAGAGAGAAAGAGGGAGGGAGTGAGGGACAGGGAGAGAGTGAGGGACAGGGAGAGAGAGAGAGGGACAGGGAGAGTGAGGGACTGGAAGAGAGAGAGAGAGGGACCGGGAGAGAGAGAGAGAGGGACAGGGAGAGAGTGAGGGATAGGAGAGAGTGAGGAACAGGGATAGAGAGAGAGGGACGGGGAGAGAGCGAGAGGGACAGGGAGAGAGAGGGACACGGGGAGAGAGATAGAGAGAGGGACAGAGAGAGAGAGGGGGACAGGGAGAGCGAGAGAGACAGAGAGAGAGAGAGGGACACGGAGAGAGAGAGGGTCAGTGAGATAGTGAACGAGACAGAGAGAGTGAGGGACAGGGAGAGAGAGAGGGACAGGGAGAGAGAGAGAGGGACAGGGAGAGAGAGAGGGACAGGGAGAGAGAGAGAGAGGGACAAGGAGAGAAACAGGGGACAGGGAGAGAGAGGGATAGGGAGAGAGAGAGAGGGACAGAGAGAGTGAAGGACAGGGAGAGAGTGAGGGACAGAGAGAGAGAGAGGGTCGGGGAGAGAGTGACGGACAGGGAGAGAGAGGGATAGAGAGAGAGAGAGGGACAGGGAGAGAGAGAGAGGGACAGGGAGAGAGTGGGGGGCAGGGAGAGAGTGAGGGATAGGGAGAGTGAGGGACAGGGAGAGAGTGAGGGACAGGGAGAGAGTGAGGGACAGGGAGAGAGAGTGACACAGAGAGAGAGGGACAGGGATAGAGAGAGAGACAGGGAGAGAGAGGGACATAGAGAGGGAGAGAGGGACAGAGACAGAGATTGAGAGAGAGACACACAGAGAGGGACAGAGACAGAGAGAGAGAGGGACACAGAGAGTGACGGACAGAGAGAGACACAGAGAGAGAGAGAGAGAGGGACAGTGAGCGAGTGAGGGACAGGAGAGAGAGAGGGACAGGGAGAGTGTGAGGGACAGGGAGAGAGAGAGAGAGAGAGAGAAAGACAGAGAGAGAGTGACAAAGAGAGGGAGAGAGGGGCAGAGACAGAGAGAGATTGAGAGAGAGAGAGAAAGGGAGAGGGAGAGAGGGACAGGGAGAGAGAGGTACAGGAAGAGAGGGAGGGACAGGGAGAGAGTGAGGGACGGGGAGAGAGAGGTGGACAGGGAGAGTGTGAGGGTCAGGGAGAGAGTGAGGGACAGGGAGAGTGTGTGGGACTGGGAGAGAGAGAGAGGGACCGGGAGAGAGAGAGAGGGACCGGGAGAGAGAGTGAGAGTGACAGGGAGAGAGAGAGAGGGACAGGGAGAGAGAAAGGGACTGGGGAGAGAGAGAGAGAGGGACCGGGAGAGAAGAGAGGGACAGGGAGAGAGTGAGGAATAGGGAATAAGTGAGGGACAGGGTGAGAGTGAGTGTCAGGGAGAGTGTGAGGGACAGGGAGAGAGTGAGGTACAGGGAGAGAGATGGGGACAGGGAGACAGTGAGGGATAGGGAGACAGAGGGAGAGAGAGAGGGACAGGGACAGAGTGAGGGACAGGGAGAGTGTGAGGGACAGGGGGAGTGAGTGAGGGACAAGAAGAGAGTGAGTGTCAGGGAGAGTGTGAGGGACAGGGAGAGAGTGAGGGACAGGGAGAGAGAGAGAGAGGGAGAGAGAGAGAGGGACAGGGAGAGAGAGAAGGACAGGGAGAGAGTGAGGGACAGAGAGTGTGAAAGACAGGGAGAGACTGAGGGTCAGGGACAGAGTGAGGGATAGGGAGAGAGGGGGACAGGGAGAGAGTGAGGGCAGAGAGAGAGAGGGACAGGGAGAGAGTGGAGGACAGGGAGAGAGTGAGGGTTAGGGAGAGAGTGAGGGACAGAGAGAGAGTGAGGGGCAGGGTGAGAGAGAGGGACAGGGAGATAGTGAGGGACAGGGAGAGAGTGAGGGAAAGAGTGAGAGTGAGGGACATGGAGAATGTGAGGGACAGGGAGAGTGTGAGGGTCATGGAGAGAGTGAGCGAGAAGGTGAGAGAGAAGGACAGGGAGATAGTGAGGGACAGGGAGAGAGTGAGGGATAGGGAGAGTGTGAGGGAAAGGGAGAGAGTGAGGGACATGGAGAGTGTGAGGGACAGGGAGAATGTGAGGGACAGGGAGAGTGTGAGGGTCAGGGAGAGAGTGAGCGACAGGGTGAGAGAGAGGGACAGGGAGATAGTGAGGGACAGGGAGAGAGTGAGGGACAGGGAGAGAGAGAGGGACAGGGAGAGAGAGAGAGGAACAGGGAGAGAGAAAGGGACAGGCAGAGTGTGAGTGGCAGGGAGAGGGAGAGGGAGAGGGACAGAGAGAGGGACAGGGAGAGCGAGAGAGAGAGGGACAGGGAGAGAGTGAGGGACAGGGAGAAAGAGAGGGACAGGGAGAAAGAGAGGGACAGGGAGAGAGTGAGGGACAGGGAGAGAGAGAGGGACAGGGAGAGAGAGGGACAGGGAGAGGGAGGGACAGTGAGAGAGAGACAGGGACATGGAGAGAGTGAGGGACAGGGAGAGAGAATGAGGGATAGAGAGAGAGTGAGGGACAGAGAGAGAGAGAGTGAGGGACAGGAGAGAGAGTGACAGGGAGAGAGTGAGGGACAGAGAGAGAGAGGGAGAGGGAGAGAGAGAGAGGGACAGGGAGAGAGAGGTATAGGAAGAGAGCTACGGACAGGGAGAGAGAAAGAGGAAGGGAGTGAGGGACAGGGAGAGAGTGAGGGACAGGGAGATTTTGAGGGACTGGGAGAGAGAGAGAGGGACCGGGAGAGAGAGAGAGGCACAGGGAGAGAGAGAGAGGGGACAGGGGGAGAGAAAGAGAGAGAGAGAGAGAGAGAGAGAGAGAGAGAGAGAGAGAGGGAGAGAGAGAGTGAGGGACAGGGAGAGAGAGATGGACAGGGAGAGTGTGAGGGACCGGGAGAGAGTGAGAGGGGCAGGGAGAGAGAGAGAGGGACAGGGAGAGAGTGAGGGATAGGGAGAGAGTGAGGAACAGGAATAGAGAGAGAGGGACGGGGAGAGAGTGAGAGGGATAGGGAGTGAGAGGGACACGGGAGAGAGAGAGAGAGAGGGGCAGAGAGAGAGGGGGGACAGAGAGAGAGAGAGGGACACGGAGAGAGAGAGGGACAGTGAGATAGTGAAAAGGACAGAGAGAGTGAGGGACAGGGAGAGAGAGAGGGACAGGGAGAGAGAGAGAGAGAGGGACAGGGAGAGAGAGAGGGACAGGGAGAGTGTGAGGGAAAGGGACAGAGTGAGTGATATGGAGAGTGTGAGCGACAGGGAGAATGTGTGGGACAGGGAGAGCGTGAGGGTCAGGGAGAGAGTGAGCGACAGGGTGAGAGAGAGAGACAGGTAGATAGTGAGGGACAGTGAGAGAGTGAGGGACAGGGAGTGAGTGAGGGTCAGGGAGATAGTGTGGGAATGGGAGAGAGAGAGGAACATGGAGAGAGAGAGGGACAGGAAAATACAGAGGAACAGGGAGAGAGAGGGACAGGGAGAGAGAGAGAGAGGAACAGGGAGAGAGAAAGGGACAGGGAGAGTGTGAGTGGCAGGGAGAGAGAGAGGGAGAGGGGACAGAGAGAGGGACAGGGAGAGCGAGAGAGAGAGGGACAGGGAGAAAGAGAGAGGGACAGGGAAAAAGAGAGGGACAGGGAGAGAGAGAGAGGGACAGGGAGAGAGAGAGAGGGACAGGGGAGAGAGTGAGGATAGTGGGAGAGTGAGGAACAGGAATAGAGAGAGAGGGACGGGGAGAGAGCGAGAGGGATAGGGAGTGAGAGGGACACGGGAGAGAGAGAGAGAGAGGGACAGTGAGAGAGAGGGGGACAGGGAGAGCGAGAGGGACAGACAGAGAGAGAGGGACACGGAGAGAGAGAGGGATAGTGAGATAGTGAAAAGGACAGAGAGAGTGAGGGACAGGGAGAGAGAGAGGGACAGGGAGAGAGAGGGACAGGGAGAGAGATAGAGGGACAGAGAGAGTGAAGGACAGGGAGAGAGAGGGACAGAGAGAGAGAGGGGACAGGGAGAGAGTGACGGACAGGGAGAGCGAGGGACAGAGAGAGAGAGAGAGGGGCAGAGACAGAGATAGATTGAGAGAGTGAGAGAAAGGGAGGGGGACAGGGAGAGAGAGAGGGACAGGGAGAGAGTGAGGGACAGAGAGAGAGAGGGACAGGAAGAGAGTGAGGGACAGAGAGAGTGTGAGGGACAGGGAGAGAGTGAGGGACAGGGAGTGTGAAAGACAGGGAGAGAGTGAGGGTCAGGGACAGAGTGAGGGATAGGGAGAGAGAGGGACAGGGAGAGAGTGAGAGACAGAGAGAGAGAGAGGGACAGGGAGAGTGTGAGTGGCAGGGAGAGAGAGAGGGAGAGGGACAGAGAGAGGGACAGGGAGAAAGGGAAGAGAGGGTCAGGGAGAGCGTGAGGGACAGGAGAGAGAGAGGGACAGGGATAAAGAGAGGGACAGGGAGTGCCAAAGACAGGGAGAGACTGAGGGTCACGGACAGAGTGAGGGATAGGGAGAGAGGGGGACAGGGAGAGAGTGAGGGGCAGAGAGAGAGAGAGGGACAGGGAGAGAGTGAAGGACAGGGAGAGAGTGAGGGTTAGGGAGAGAGTGAGGGACAGAGAGAGTGAGGGGCAGGGAGAGCGAGGGGGACAGGGAGAGAGTGAGGGACAGGGTGAGGGAGAGGGACAGGGAGATAGTGAGGGACAGGGAGAGAGTGAGGGAAAGGGAGAGAGTGAGGGACATGGAGAGTGTGAGGGACAGGGAGAATGTGAGGGACAGGGAGAGTGTGAGGGTCAGGGAGAGAGTGAGCGAGAGGGTGAGAGAGAGGGACAGGGAGATAGTGAGGGACAGGGAGAGAGTGAGGGATAGGGAGAGTGTGAGGGAAAGGGAGAGAGTGAGGGACATGGAGAGTGTGAGGGACAGGGAGAGTGTGAGGGTCAGGGAGAGAGTGAGCGACAGGGTGAGAGAGAGGGACAGGGAGATAGTGAGGGACAGGGAGAGAGTGAGGGACAGGGAGAGTGTGAGGGTAAGGGACAGAGTGAGGGACATGGAGAGTGTGAGCGACAGGGAGAATGTGAGGGACAGGGAGAGCGTGAGGGTCAGGGAGAGAGTGAGGGACAGGGAGAGAGAGAGGGACAGGGAGAGAGAGAGAGGGACAGGGTGAGAGAGAGGGGCAGGGAGAGAGAGAGAGGGACAGGGTGAGAGAGAGGGACAGGGAGAGAGAGAGAGGGACAAGGAGAGAGACAGTGACTGTGAGAGAGAGGGATAGGGAGAGAGAGAGAGGGACAGAGAGAGTGAAGGACAGGAGAGAGAGGGACAGAGAGAGAGAGAGGGTCCGGGAGAGAGTGACGGACAGGGAGAGAGAGGGACAGAGAGAGAGAGGGACAGGGAGAGAGAGAGAGGGACAGGGAGAGAGTGGGGGACAGGGAGAGAGTGAGGGATAGGGAGAGTGAGGGGCAGGGAGAGAGAGAGAGAGGGAGAGAGAGAGAGAGGGACAGGGAGAGAGAGAGGGACAGGAGAGAGTGAGGGTCAGAGAGTGTGAAAGACAGGGAGAGAGTGAGGGTCAGGGACAGAGTGAGGGATAGGGAGAGAGAGGGACAGGGAGAGAGAGGTGGACAGGGAGAGTGTGAGGGACAGGGAGAGAGTGAGGGACAGGGAGAGTGTGTGGCACTGGGAGAGAGAGAGAGGGACTGGGAGAGAGAGAGAGGTACAGGGAGAGAGAGTGAGAGGGACAGGGAGAGAGAGAGGGACAGGGAGAGAGAGAGGGACTGGGAGAGAGAGAGAGATGGACCGGGAGAGAGAGAGAGGGACAGGGAGAGAGTGAGGAATGGGAATAAGTGAGGGACAGGGAGAGAGTGAGTGTCAGGGAGAGTGTGAGGGACAGGGAGAGAGTGAGGGACAGGGAGAGAGATGGGGACCGCGAGACAGTGAGGGATAGGGAGACAGAGGGAGAGAGAGAGGGACAGGGACAGAGTGAGGGACAGGGAGAGTGTGAGGGACAGGGAGGGAGTGAGGGACAGGGAGAGAGTGAGGGACAGGAGAGAGAGAGAGGGACAGGGAGAGTGAGGGACTGGAAGAGAGAGAGAGAGGGACCGGAGAGAGAGAGAGAGAGACAGGGAGAGAGTGAGGGATAGGGAGAGAGTGAGGAACAGGGATAGAGAGAGAGGGACGGGGAGAGAGCGAGAGGGACAGGGAGAGAGAGGGACACGGGGAGAGAGATAGAGAGAGGGACAGATAGAGAGAGGGGGACAGGGAGAGCGAGAGAGACAGAGAGAGAGAGAGGGACACGGAGAGAGAGAGGGTCAGTGAGATAGTGAACGAGACAGAGAGAGTGAGGGACAGGGAGAGAGAGAGGGACAGGGAGAGAGAGAGAGGGACAGGGAGAGAGAGAGGGACAGGGAGAGAGAGAGAGGGACAAGGAGTGAAACAGGGACAGGGAGAGAGAGGGATAGGGAGAGAGAGAGAGGGACAGAGAGAGTGAAGGACAGGGAGAGAGTGAGGGACAGAGAGAGAGAGAGGGTCAGGGAGAGAGTGACGGACAGGGAGAGAGAGGGACAGAGAGAGAGAGAACAGAGAGAGAGAGAGGGACAGGGAGAGAGAGAGAGGGACAGGGAGAGAGTGGGGGACAGGGAGAGAGTGAGGGATAGGGAGAGTGAGGGACAGGGAGAGAGTGAGGGACAGGGAGAGAGTGAGGGACAGGGAGAGAGAGTGACACAGAGAGAGAGGGACAGGGATAGAGAGAGAGAGACAGGGAGAGAGAGGGACATAGAGAGGGAGAGAGGGACAGAGACAGAGATTGAGAGAGAGACACACAGAGAGGGACAGAGACAGAGAGAGAGAGGGACACAGAGAGTGACGGACAGAGAGAGACACACAGAGAGAGAGAGAGAGGGACAGTGAGCGAGTGAGGGACAGGGAGAGAGAGAGGGACAGGGAGAGTGTGAGGGACAGGGAGAGAGAGAGAGAGAGAGAAAGACAGAGAGAGAGTGACAAAGAGAGGGAGAGAGGGGCAGAGACAGGGAGAGATTGAGAGAGAGAGAGAAAGGGAGAGGGAGAGAGGGACAGGGAGAGAGAGGTACAGGAAGAGAGGGAGGGACAGGGAGAGAGTGAGGGACAGGGAGAGAGAGGTGGACAGGGAGAGTGTGAGGGACAGGGAGAGAGTGAGGGACAGGGAGAGTGTGTGGGACTGGGAGAGAGAGAGAGGGACCGGGAGAGAGAGAGAGGGACCGGGAGAGAGAGTGAGAGTGACAGGGAGAGAGAGAGGGACAGGGAGAGAGAAAGGGACTGGGGGAGAGAGAGAGAGAGAGGGACCGGGAGAGAAGAGAGGGACAGGGAGAGAGTGAGGAATAGGGAATAAGTGAGGGACAGGGTGAGAGTGAGTGTCAGGGAGAGTGTGAGGGACAGGGAGAGAGTGAGGTACAGGGAGAGAGATGGGGGACAGGGAGACAGTGAGGGATAGGGAGACAGAGGGAGAGAGAGAGGGACAGGGACAGAGTGAGGGACAGGGAGAGTGTGAGGGACAGGGAGTGAGTGAGGGACAAGAAGAGAGTGAGTGTCAGGGAGAGTGTGAGGGACAGGGAGAGAGTGAGGGACAGGGAGAGAGAGAGAGAGGGAGAGAGAGAGAGGGACAGGGAGAGAGAGAAGGACAGGGTGAGAGTGAGGGACAGAGAGTGTGAAAGACAGGGAGAGACTGAGGGTCAGGGGACAGAGTGAGGGATAGGGAGAGAGGGGGACAGGGAGAGAGTGAGGGGCAGAGAGAGAGAGGGACAGGGAGAGAGTGAAGGACAGGGAGAGAGTGAGGGTTAGGGAGAGAGTGAGGGACAGAGAGAGAGTGAGGGGCAGGGAGAGCGAGGGGAACAGGGAGAGAGTGAGGGACAGGGTGAGAGAGAGGGACAGGGAGATAGTGAGGGACAGGGAGAGAGTGAGGGAAAGAGTGAGAGTGAGGGACATGGAGAATGTGAGGGACAGGGAGAGTGTGAGGGTCATGGAGAGAGTGAGCGAGAAGGTGAGAGAGAGGGACAGGGAGATAGTGAGGGACAGGGAGAGAGTGAGGGATAGGGAGAGTGTGAGGGAAAGGGAGAGAGTGAGGGACATGGAGAGTGTGAGGGACAGGGAGAATGTGAGGGACAGGGAGAGTGTGAGGGTCAGGGAGAGAGTGAGCGACAGGGTGAGAGAGAGGGACAGGGAGATAGTGAGGGACAGGGAGAGAGTGAGGGACAGGGAGAGAGAGAGGGACAGGGAGAGAGAGAGAGGAACAGGGAGAGAGAAAGGGACAGGCAGAGTGTGAGTGGCAGGGAGAGGGAGAGGGAGAGGGACAGAGAGAGGGACAGGGAGAGCGAGAGAGAGAGGGACAGGGAGAGAGTGAGGGACAGGGAGAAAGAGAGGGACAGGGAGAAAGAGAGGGACAGGGAGAGAGTGAGGGACAGGGAGAGAGAGAGGGACAGGGAGAGAGAGGGACAGGGAGAGGGAGGGACAGTGAGAGAGAGACAGGGACATGGAGAGAGTGAGGGACAGGGAGAGAGAATGAGGGATAGAGAGAGAGAGAGTGAGGGACAGAGAGAGAGAGTGAGGGACAGGGAGAGAGAGTGACAGGGAGAGAGTGAGGGGACAGAGAGAGAGAGGGAGAGGGAGAGAGAGAGAGGGACAGGGAGAGAGAGGTATAGGAAGAGAGCTACGG
>NW_027311409.1:0-28613 GCF_047496795.1 Chiloscyllium punctatum | reverse complement strand
CCCCATTCCCCCCCACACACACACAATCTCCCCCATTCTCCCCCACACACAATCTCCCCCATTCCCCCCACACACAATCTCCCCCATTCCCCCCCACACACAATCTCCCCCCATTCCCCCCCACACACACACACAATCTCCCCCATTCCCCCCCCACGCACACACACACAATCTCTCCCATTCCCCCCCACACACACACACACAATCTCCCCCATTCCCCCCACACACAAACATTCTCCCCCATTCCCCCCCCCACACACACACATTCTCCCCCATTCCCCCTCACACACACACACAATCTCCCCCATTCCCCCCCCACACACACACACAATCTCCCCCATTCCCCCCCCCACACACACACAATCTCCCCCATTCCCCTCCCCACACACACACACAATCTCCCCCATTCCCCCCCACACACACACACAATCTCCCCCATTCCCCCCCCACACACACAATCTCCCCAATTCCCCCCCCACACACACACAATCTGCCCCATTCCCCTCCCCCACACACAATGTCCCCCAATCCCCCCCCACACACACACACAATTTCCCCCCTTCCCCCCCCCACACACACACAATCTCCCCCATTCCCCCCACACACACACACACACAATCTCCCCCATTCCCCCCCACACACACACACAATCTCCCCCATACCCCCCCCCACACACAGACACAATCTCCCCCATTCCCCCCCCCCCACACACACACAATATCCCCCATTCTCCCCCACACACAATCTCCCCCATTCCCCCCCACACACAAACTCCCCCATTCCCCCCCACACACACACAATCTCCCCCATTCATCCCCCCGACACACACACACACAATCTCCCCCATTCCCCCCCCACACACACAATCTCCCCCATTCCCCCACAACACACACACCAATCTCCCCCATTCCCCCCCCACACACACACAATCTCCCCCATTCCCCCCCCACACACACACACAATCTCCCCCATTCCCCCCCACACACAAACAATCTCCACCATTCCCCCCCCCACACATACAATCTCCCCCATTTCCCCCCCCCACACACACACACACAATCTATCCCATTCCCGCCCCCACACACACACAATCTCCCCCATTCCCCCCCCCACACACACAAAATCTCCCCCATTCCCCCCGCCACACACACACACACAATCTCCCCCATTCCCCCCCCCCACACACACAATCTCCCCCATCCCTCACCCCCCCACACACACACACAATCTCCCCCATTCCCCCCACACACACACACACAATGTCCCCCATTCCCCCCCCCCACACACACACACACAATCTCCCCCATTCCCCCCCACACACACACACACAATCTCCCCCATCCCCCCCCCCCACACACACACAATCTCCCCCATTCCCCCCCACACACACACACAATCTCCCCCATTCCCCCCCACACAGACACAATCTCCCCCATTCCCCCCCACACACACACACAATATCCCCCATTCTCCCCCACACACAATCTCCCCCCATTCCCCCCCACACACAATCTCCCCCATTCCCCCACACACACACAATCTCCCCCATTCCCCCCCCACACACACAATCTCCCCCAATCCCTCCGCACACACACAATCTCCTCCATTCCCCCCCACACACACACACACAATCTCCCCCATTCCCCCCACACACACACAATCTCCCCCATTCTCCCCCTCACACAATCTCCCCCATTTCCCCACACACACACACACAATCTCCCCCATTCCCCCCACACACACACAATCTCCCCCATTCCCCCCACACACACACAATCTCCCCCATTCCCCCCCCACACACACAATCTCCCCCATCCCCCCCCACACACACACACAATCTCCCCCATTCCCCCCCACACACACACACAATCTCCCCCATTCCCCCCCACACACACACAATCTCCCCCATTCTCCCCCACACACAATCTCCCCCATTCGCCCCCACACACAATCTCCCCCATTCCCCACCACACACAATCTCCCCCATTCCCCCACACACACACACACAATCTCCCCCATTCCACCCCCACACACAATCTCCCCCACTCCCTCCACACACACACACACAATCTCTCCCATTCCCCCCCACACACACACACAATCTCCGCCATTCCCCCCCACACACACACACAATCTCCCCCATTCACCCCCCCACACACACACAATCTCCCCGATTCCCCCCCCCACACACAAACACAATCTCCCCCATTCCCCCCCACACACAGACACAATCTCCCCCATTCCCCCCCACACATACACACAATCTCCCCCATTCCCCCCCACACACAGACACAATCTCCCCCATTCCCCCCCCACACATACACAATATCCCCCATTCTCCCCCACACACAATCTCACCCATTCCCCCCCACACACAATCTCCCCCATTCCCCCACACACACACACAATCTCCCCCATTCCCCCCACACACACACAATCTCCCCCATTCTCCCCCACACACAATCTCCCCCATTCCCACCCCACAATCTCCCCCATTCCCACCCCACACACAATCTCCCCCATTCCCCCCACACACAAACACAATCTCCCCCATTCCCCCCACACACACACACAATCTCCCCCATTCCCCCCCACACACACACACAATCTCCCCCATTCCCCCCCACACACACAATCTCCCCCATTCCCCCCCCCCCACACACACACACAATCTCCCCCATTCCCTCCCACACACAAACAATCTCCCCCATTCCCCCCCACACACACACAATCTCACCCATTCTCCCTCACACACAATCTCCGACATTCCCCCCACACACACAATCTCCCCCATTCCCCCCCACACACACACACAATCTCCCCCATTCCCCCCCCACACACACACAATCTCCCCCACTCCCTCCACACACACACACACACAGTCTCCACCATTCCCCCCCACACTCACACACAATCTCCCCCATTCCCCCCCACACACACACACACAATCTCCCCCATTCCCCCCCACACACAAACAATGTCCCCCATTCCCCCCCACACACACACAATCTCAGCCATTCTCCCCCACACACAATCTCCCCCATTCCCCCCCCCCTCACAATCTCCCCCATTCCCCCCCACACACACACACAATCTCCCCCATTCCCCCCCACACACACACAATCTCCCCCACTCCCTCCACACACACACACAATCTCCCCCATTCCCCCCACACACACACACAATCTCCCCCATTCCCCCCACACACACACAATCTCCCCCATTCCCCCCCCCACACACACAATCTCCCCCATTCCCCCCCCACACACACAATCTCCCCCATTCCCCCCCCCCACACACACAATCTCCCCCATTCCTCCCACACACACAATCTCCCCCATTCTCCCCCACACACACACACAATCTCCCCCATTCCCCCCCCCCACACACACACAATCTCCCCCATTCCCCCCCCACACACACACACACAATCTCCCCCATTCCCCCCCCACACACACACACAATCTCCCCCATTCCCCCCAGACACACACACAATCTCCCCCATTCCCCCCCACACACACACAATCTCCCCCATTCCAACCCCCAACACACACACACAATCTCCCCCATTCCCCCCAAACACACAAACAATCTCCCCCAATCCCTCCGCACACACACAATCTCCTCCATTCCCCCCCACACACACACACACAATCTCCCCCATTCCACCCACACACACACAATCTCCCCCATTCTCCCCCTCACACAATCTCCCCCATTCCCCCCACACACACACAATCTCCCCCATTCCCCCCACACACACACAATCTCCCCCATTCCCCCCCCACACACACAATCTCCCCCATCCCCCCCCACACACACACACAATCTCCCCCATTCCCCCCCACACACACACACAATCTCCCCCATTCCCCCCCACACACACACAATCTCCCCCATTCTCCCCCACACACAATCTCCCCCATTCGCCCCCACACACAATCTCCCCCATTCCCCACCACACACAATCTCCCCCATTCCCCCACACACACACACACAATCTCCCCCATTCCACCCCCACACACAATCTCCCCCACTCCCTCCACACACACACACACAATCTCTCCCATTCCCCCCCACACACACACAAAATCTCCGCCATTCCCCCCCACACACACACACAATCTCCCCCATTCACCCCCCCACACACACACAATCTCCCCGATTCCCCCCCCCACACACACACACAATCTCCCCCATTCCCCCCCACACACAGACACAATCTCCCCCATTCCCCCCCCACACATACACACAATCTCCCCCATTCCCCCCCACACACAGACACAATCTCCCCCATTCCCCCCCCACACATACACAATATCCCCCATTCTCCCCCACACACAATCTCACCCATTCCCCCCCACACACAATCTCCCCCATTCCCCCACACACACACACACAATCTCCCCCATTCCCCCCACACACACACACAATCTCCCCCATTCCCCCCACACACACAATCTCCCCCAATCCCTCCACACACACACAATCTCCCCCATTCCCCCCCCCCACACACACACACACACAATCTCCCCCATTCCCCCCCGCACACACAATCTCCCCCATTCTCCCCCACACACAATCTCCCCCATTCCCCCCCACACACAATCTCCCCCATTCCCCCCCACACACACACACAATCTCCCCCATTCCCCCCCCACACACACAATCCCCCCCATTCCCCGCCCCACACACACAATCTCCCCCATTCCCCCCCACACACAATCTCCCCCATTCCCCCCCACACACAATCTCCCCCATTCCCCCCCACACACAATCTCCCCCATTCCCCCCCGCACACAATCTCCCCCATTCCCCCCCGCACACAATCTCCCCCATTCCCCCCCGCACACACACACAATCTCCCCCATTCCCCCCCCACACACAATATCCCACACTCCCTCCACACACACACACACAATCTCCCCCATTCCCCCCCCCCCCACACACACACAATCTCCCCCATTCCCCCCCACACACACAATCTCCCCCATTCCCCCCCACACACACACACAATCTCCCCCATTCCCCCCCCCACACACACACATTCTCCCCCATTCCCCCCCACACACACGCACAATCTCCCCCATTCCCCCCCACACACACACACAATCTCCCCCATTCCCCCCCACACACACACACAATCTCCCCCATTCCCCCCCACACACACACACAATCTCCCCCATTCCCCCCCACACACACACACAATCTCCCCCATTCTCCCCACACACACACACTCTCCCCCATTCTCCCCCACACACAATCTCCCCCATTCCCCCCCACACACACACACAAACTCCCCCACTCCCTCCACACTCACACAATCTCCCCCACTCGCTCCACACACACACAATCTCCCCCAATCCCTCCGCACACACACAATCTCCCCCATTCCCCCCCACACACACACACAATCTCCGCCATTCCCCCCACACACACAATCTCCCCCATTCTCCCCCACAGACAATCTCCCCCATGCCCCCCCCCACACACACACACAATCTCCCCCATTCCCCCCCCCCCACACACACACACAATCTCCCCCACTCCCTCCACACACACACAATCTCCCCCATTCCCCCACATACACACACACAATCTCCGCCATTCCCCCCACACACACAATCTCCCCCATTCTCCCCCACAGACAATCTCCCCCATGCCTCCCCACACACACACACACACAATCTCCCCCATTCCCCCACACACACACACACAATCTCCGCCATTCCCCCCACACACACAATCTCCCCCATTCTCCCCCACAGACAATCTCCCCCATGCCCCCCCACACACACACACACAATCTCCCCCATTCCCCCCACACACACACACACACAATCTCCCCCATTCCCCCCACACACACACACACAATCTCCCCCATTCCCCCCACACACACACACACAATCTCCCCCATTCCCCCCACACACACACAATCTCCCCCATTCCCCCCCCTCCACACACACACAATCTCCCCCATTCCCCCCCCCACACACACACAATCTCCCCCATTCCCCCCACACACACACAATCTCCCCCATTCCCCCCCCCACACACACACAATCTCCCCCATTCCCCCCCCCACACACACACAATCTCCCCCATTCCCCCCCCACACACACACAATCTCCCCCATTCCCCCCCCCACACACACACAATCTCCCCCATTCCCCCCCCCACACAAACACAATCTCCCCCATTCCCCCCCACACACACACACACAATCTCCCCCATTCCCCCCCCCACACACACACACAATCTCCCTCATCCCCCCCCCCACACACACACAATCTCCCCCATTCCCCCCCCACACACACACACAATCTCCCCCATTCCCCCCCCACACACACACACAATCTCCCCCATTCCCCCCCCACACACACACACAATCTCCCCCATTCCACCCCCACACACACACACAATCTCCCTCATTCCCACCGCACACACACAATCTCCCCCATTCCCCCCCCCCACACACACAATCTCCCCCATTCTCCCCCACACACAATCACCCCCATTCCCCCCACACACACACAATCTCCCCCACTCCCCCCACACACACACACTCAATCTCCCCCACTCCCCCCACACACACACACTCAATCTCCCCCATTCCCCCCCCCACACACACAATCTCCCCCATTCTCCCCCACACACAATCTCCCCCATTCCCCCCACACACACACAATCTCCCCCACTCCCTCCACACACACACAATCTCCCCCATTCCCCCCACACACACACACATTCTCCCCCATTCCCCCCCCACACACACACACAATCTCCCCCATTCCCCCCCACACACACACAATCTCCCCCATTCCCCCCACACACACACAATCTCCCCCACTCCCCCCACACACACACACTCAATCTCCCCCACTCCCCCCACACACACACACTCAATCTCCCCCATTCCCCCCCCCCCCACACACACACACAATCTCCCCCATTCCCACCCCCACACACACACACACACAATCTCCCCCATTCCCCCCCCCACACACACACACACAATCTCCCCCATTCCCCCCCCCACACACACACAATCTCCCCCATTCCCCCCCCCACATTCACACAATCTCCCCCATTCCCCCCCCACACACACACAATCTCCCCCATTCCAACCCCCACACACACACAATCTCCCCCATTCCCACCGCACACACACAATCTCCCCCATTCCGCCCCCCACACACACAATCTCCCCCATTCTCCCCCACACACAATCATCCCCATTCCCCCCCCACACACACACAATCTCCCCAATTCCCCCCACTCACACACAATCTCCCCCACTCCCTCCACACACACACACAATCTCCCCCATTCCCCCCACACACACACACATTCTCCCCCATTCCCCCCACACACACACACATTCTCCCCCATTCCCCCCACACACACACAATCTCCCCCATTCCCCCCCCACACACACACAATCTCCCCCATTCCCCCCCCCGACACACACACACAATCTCCCCCATTCCCCCCCACACACACAATCTCCCCCATTCTCCCCCACACACAATCTCCCCCATTCCCCCCCACACACAATCTCCCCCATTCCCCCCAACACACAATCTCCCCCATTCCCCCCAACACACAATCTCCCCCATTCCCCCCCACACACACACACAATCTCCCCATTCCCCCCCACACACACACAATCTCCCCCATTCCCCCCCACAGACACACACAATCTCCCCCATTCCCCCCACACACACACACAATTTCCCCCATTCCCCCCCACACACACACACAATCTCCCCCATTCCCCCCCATCCACACACACAATCTCCCCCATTCCCCCCGACACACACACACAATCTCCCCCATCCCCCCACCCACACACACACACAATCTCCCCCATTCCCCCCCACACACACACAATCTCCCCCATTCTCCCCCACACACAATCTCCCCCATTCCCCCCCACACACAATCTCCCCCATTCCCCCCCACACACAATCTCCCCCATTCCCCCCCACACACAATCTCCCCCATTCCCCCCCACACACACACACAATCTCCCCCATTCCCCCCCCACACACACACACAATCTCCCCCATTCCCCCCCCACACACACAATCTCCCCCATTCCCCCCCCACACACACAATCTCCCCCACTCCCTCCACACACACACACACAATCTCTCCCATTCCCCCCCACACACACACACAATCTCCCCCATTCCCCCCACACACACACATTCTCCCCCATTCCCCCCACACACACACACAATCTCCCCCATTCCCCCCCCACACACACAATCTCCCCCATTCCCCCCCCCCACACACACACAATCTCCCCCATTCCCCCCCCACACACACACACAATCTCCCCCATTCCCCCCCCACACACATAATCTCCCCCATTCCCCCCCCACACACACAATCTCCCCCATTCCCCCCCCACACACACACACAATCTCCCCCATTCCCCCCCCACACACACACACAATCTACCCCATTCCCCCCCCACACACACACACAATCTCCCCCATTCCCCCCCCACACACACACAATCTCCCCCATTCCCCCCCCACACACACACAATCTCCCCCATTCCCCCCCCCACACACACACAATCTCCCCCATTCCTCCCCCACACACACACAATCTCCCCCATTCCCTCCCCCACACACACACAATCTCCCCCATTCCCTCCCCCACACACACACACAATCTCCCCCATTCCCCCCCCCAACCACACAATCTCCCCCATCCCCCCCCACACACACACACACAATCTCCCCCATTCCCCCCCCCACGCACACACAATCTCCCCCATTACCCCCGCCCACACACACACAATCTCCCCCATTCCCCCCCCACACACACACAATCTCCCCCATTCCCCCCCACACACACACAATCTCCACCATTCCCCCCCCCACACATACAATCTCCCCCATTCCCCCCCACACACACACACACACACTATCTCCCCATTCCCCCCCACACACACACACAATCTCCCCCATTCCCCCCCCACACACCCAAAATCTCCCCCATTTCCCCCCACACACACACACACAATCTCCCCCATTCCCCCCCCCACACACACACAATCTCCCCCATTCCCCCCCACACACACACACAATCTCCCCAATTCCCCCCACACACACACACACAATGTCCCTCATTTCCCCCCCCACACACACACACACACAATCTCCCCCATTCCCCCCCACACACACACACAATCTCCCCCATTCCCCCCCACACACACACACAATGTGCCCCATTCCCCCCCACACACACACACAATGTGCCCCATTCCCCCCCACACACAGACACAATCTCCCCCATTCCCCCCCACACACACACACACAATGTCCCTCATTTCCCCCCCCCACACACACACACACAATCTCCCCCATTCCCCCCCACACACACACACAATCTCCCCCATTCCCCCCACAAACACACACAATCTCCCCCATTCCCCCCCACACACACACAATGTGCCCCATTCCCCCCCACACACAGACACAATCTCCCCCATTCCCCCCCACACACACACACAATGTGCCCCATTCCCCCCCACACACAGACACAATCTCCCCCAATCCCTCCACACACACACATACAATCTCCCCATTCCCCCCCACACACACACACAATCTCCCCCATTCTCCGCCACACACAATCTCCCCCATTCCCCCCCACACACAATCTCCCCCATTCCCCCCCCACACACCCAAAATCTCCCCCATTCCCCCCCCACACACACACACACAATCTCCCCCATTCCCCCCACACACACACACAATCTTCCCCATTCCCCCCACACACACACACAATCTCCCCCATTCCCCCCCCCCACACACACAATCTCCCCAATTCCCCCCACACACACACACACAATGTCCCTCATTCCCCCCCCACACACACACACACACAATCTCCCCCATTCCCCCCCACACACACACACAATCTCCCCCATTCCCCCCACACACACACACAATCTCCCCCATTCTCCCCCACACACGATCACCCCCATTCCCCCCACACACACACACAATCTCCCCCATTCCCCCCACACACACACACAATCTCCCCCACTCCCTCCACACACACACACACAATCTCCCCATTCCCCCCCACACACACACACAATCTCCCCCATTCTCCCCCACACACAATCTCCCCCATTCCCCCCCACACACAATCTCCCCCATTCCCCCCCCACACACACACAATCTCCCCCATTCCCCCCCCACACACACACAATCTCCCCCATTCCCCCCCCGACACACACACACAATCTCCCCCATTCCCCCCACACACACACACACAATGACCCCCATTCCCCCCCCCCACACACACAATCTCCCCCATTTCCCACCCCACACACACACACAATCTCCCCCATTCCCCCCCACACACACACCCAATCTCCCCCATTCCCGCCCACACAGACACAATCTCCCCATTCCCCCCCCCACACACACAATGTCCCCCATTCCCCCCCCACACACACACAATCTCCCCCATTCCCCCCCCGACACACACACACAATCTCCCCCATTCCCCCCACACACACACACACACACAATCTCCCCCATTCCCCCCCCCACACACACACACAATCTCCCCCATTTCCCGCCCCACACACACACACAATCTCCCCATTCCCCCCCCCCACACACACAATCTCCCCCATTCTCCCCCACACACAATCTCCCCCATTCACCCCCACACACAATCTCCCCCATTCCCCCCCACACACACACACAATCTCCCCCATTCCCCCCACACACACACACAATCTCCCCCATTCCCCCCCACACACACACACAATCTCCCCCATTCCCCCCCATACACACACACAATCTCCCCTATTCCCCCCGACACACACACACAATCTCCCCCATCCCCCCACCCACACACACACAATCTCCCCCATTCCCACCCACACACACACACAATCTCCCCCATTCTCCCCCACACACAATCTCCCCCATTCCCCCCCACACACAATCTCCCCCATTCCCCCCAACACACAATCTCCCCCATTCCCCCCAACACACAATCTCCCCCATTCCCCCCCACACACACACACAATCTCCCCCATTCCCCCCACACACACACAATCTCCCCCACTCCCTCCA
Organism: Chiloscyllium punctatum; assembly: GCF_047496795.1. Lineage (NCBI taxonomy): Eukaryota > Metazoa > Chordata > Chondrichthyes > Orectolobiformes > Hemiscylliidae > Chiloscyllium > Chiloscyllium punctatum. The sequence goes on along the minus strand of NW_027311409.1, from coordinate 17,493 downwards.
CACACACACAATCTCCCCCATTCCCCCCACACACACACACATTCTCCCCCATTCCCCCCACACACACACACAATCTCCCCCATTCCCCCCCCCACACACACACAATCTCCCCCATTCCCCCCCACACACACACAATCTCCCCCATTCCCCCCACACACACCCAATCTCCCCCACTCCCCCCACACACACCCACTCAATCTCCCACACTCCCCCCACACACACACACTCAATCTCCCCCATTCCCCCACAACACACACACACACACAATCTCACCCATTCCCCCCCCCCACACACACACACACAATCTCCCCCATTCCCCCCCACACACACACACAATCTCCCCCATTCCCCCCCCCACACACACACAATCTCCCCCATCCCCCCCACCACATTCACACAATCTCCCCCATTCCCCCCCCACACACACACAATCTCCCCCATTCCAACCCACACACACACACAATCTCCCCCATTCCCACCGCACACACACAATCTCGCCCATTCCGCCCCCCACACACACAATCTCCCCCATTCTCCCCCACACACAATCACCCCCATTCCCCCCACACACACACACAAACTCCCCCATTCCCCCCACACACACACAATCTCCCCCACTCCCTCCACACACACACACAATCTCCCCCATTCCCCCCACACACACACACATTCTCCCCCATTCCCCCCACACACACACAATCTCCCCCATTTCCCCCCCACACACACACAATCTCCCCCATTCCCCCCCCCGACACACACACACAATCTCCCCCATTCCACCCACACGCACACACACAATCTCCCCCATTCCACCCACACGCACACACAATCTCCCCCATTCCCCCCCACACACACACACAATCTCCCCCATTCCCCCCCCACACACACACAATCTCCCCCATTCCCCCCCCCACACACACACAATCTCCCCCATTCCCCCCCACACACACACACAATCTCCCCCATTCCCCCCCACACACAGACACAATCTCCCCCATTCACCCCCCCACACACACACAATCTCCCCATTCCCCCCCGACACACACAATCTCCCCCATTCTCCCCCACACACAATCTCCCCCATTCACCCCCACACACAATCTCCCCCATTCCCCCCCCCACACACACAATCTCCCCCATTGCCCCCCCACAAACACAATCTCCCCCATTCTGCCCAAAAAAACAATCTCCCCCATTCCCCCCCACACACATACAATCTCCCCCATTCCCCCCACACACACACACACAATCTCCCCCACTCCCCCCACACACACACAATCTCCCCCACTCCCCCCACACACACACACACACAATCTCCCCCATTCCCCCCGCACACACACACACAATCTCCCCCATTCCCCCCCCACACACACACACAATCTCCCCCATTTACCCCCCCACACACACACACAATCTCCCCCATTCTGCCCCACACACAATCTCCCCCATTCCCCCACACACACACACAATCTCCCCCATTCCCCCCACACACACACACAATCTCCCCCACTCCCCCCACACACACACACAATCTCCCCCACTCCCCCCCCACACACACACACATAATCTCCCCCATTCCCCCCCCACACATACACACAATCTCCCCCATTCCCTCGACCCCACATACACACACAATCTCCCCCATTCCCCACGCCACACACACACACACACAATCTCCCCCATTCCCCCCCCCCACACACACACACACACAATCTCCCCCATTCCCCCCCCCCCCACACACACACACAATCTCCCCCATTCCCCCCCCACACACACACACACAATCTCCCCCATTCCTCCCACAGACACACACAATCTCCCCCATTCCCCCCACACACACACACAATTTCCCCCATTCCCGCCCACACACACACACAATCTCCCTCATTCCCCCCCATACACACACACAATCTCCCCCATTCCCCCCGACACACACACACAATCTCCCCCATTCCCCCCCACACACACACAATCTCCCCCATTCTCCCCCACACACAATCTCCCCCATTCCCCCCCACACACAATCTCCCCCATTCCCCCCAACACACAATCTCCCCCATTCCCCCCCACACACACACACAATCTCCCCCATTCCCCCCCCACACACACAATCTCCCCCACTCCCTCCACACACACACACACAATCTCTCCCATTCCCCCTCACACACACACACAATCTCCCCCATTCCCCCCACACACACACATTCTCCCCCATTCCCCCCACACACACACACAATCTCCCCCATTCCCCCCCACACACACACACAATCTCCCCCATTCCCCCCCCACACACACAATCTCCCCCATTCCCCCCCCACACACACACACACAATCTCCCCCATTCCCCCCCCACACACACACACACAATCTCCCCCATTCCCCCCCCACACACACACACACAATCTCCCCCATTCCCCCCCCACACACACAATCTCCCCCATTCCCCCCACACACACACACAATCTCCCCCATTCCCCCCCCCACACACACACAATCTCCCCCATTCCTCCCCCACACACACACAATCTCCCCCATTCCCTCCCCCACACACACACACAATCTCCCCCATTCCCCCCCCCAACCACACAATCTCCCCCATCCCCCCCCCCACACACACACACAATCTCCCCCATTCCCCCCCCAACACACACACACAATCTCCCCCATTCCCCCCCCAACACACACACAATCTCCCCCATTACCCCCCCCACTCACACACACACAATCTCCCCCATTCCCCCCCACACACACACAATCTCCCCCATTCCCCCCCACACACACACAATCTCCACCATTCCCCCCCCCACACATACAATCTCCCCCATTCCCCCCCACACACACACACACACTATCTCCCCCATTCCCCCCCCACACACCCAAAATCTCCCCCATTCCCCCCCCCCCACACACACACAATCTCCCCCATTCCCCCCACACACACACACAATCTCCCCCATTCCCCCCCCCACACACACACAATCTCCCCAATTCCCCCCACACACACACACACAATGTCCCTCATTCCCCCCCCCCACACACACACACAATCTCCCCCATTCCCCCCCACACACACACAATCTCCCCCATTCCCCCCCACACACACACACAATCTCCCCCATTCCCCCCCACACACACACACAATCTCCCCCATTCCCCCCCACACACAGACACAATCTCCCCCATTCCCCCCCACACACAGACACAATCTCCCCCAATCCCTCCACACACACACACACAATCTCCCCATTCCCCCCCACACACACACACAATCTCCCCCATTCTCCCCCACACACAATCTCCCCCATTCCCCCCCACACACAATCTCCCCCATTCCCCCCCCACACACACACAATCTCCCCCATTCCACCCCCACACACACACAATCTCCCCCATTCCCCCCCCGACACACACACACAATCTCCCCCATTCTCCACCACACACAATCTCCCCCATTCACCCCCACACACAATCTCCCCCATTCCCCCCCACACACACACACAATCTCCCCCATTCCCGCCCACACACACACACAATCTCCCCCATTCCCCCCCATACACACACACAATCTCCCCCATTCCCCCCGACACACACACACAATCTCCCCCATCCCCCACCCACACACACACACAATCTCCCCCATTCCCCCCCACACACACACAATCTCCCCCATTCTCCCCCACACACAATCTCCCCCATTCCCCCCCACACACAATCTCCCCCATTCCCCCCCACACACAATCTCCCCCATTCCCCCCAACACACAATCTCCCCCATTCCCCCCCACACACACACACAATCTCCCCCATTCCCCCCCCACACACACAATCTCCCCCACTCCCTCCACACACACACACACAATCTCTCCCATTCCCCCCCACACACACACACAATCTCCCCCATTCCCCCCACACACACACATTCTCCCGCATTCCCCCCACACACACACACAATCTCCCCCATTCCCCCCCCCACACACACACAATCTCCCCCATTAACCCCCACACACACAATCTCCCGCATTCACCCCCCCACACACACACACACAATCTCCCCCATTCCCCCCCCACACACACACACACAATCTCCCCCATTCCCCCCCCCACCACACACACACAATCTCCCCCATTCCCCCCCCACACACACAATCTCCCCCATTCCCTCCCACACACACACACAATCTCCCCCATTCCCCCCCCACACACACACACAATCACCCCCATTCCTCCCCCACACACACACAATCTCCCCATTCCCTCCCCCACACACACACACAATCTCCCCATTCCCCCCCCCAACACACACACACAATCTCCCCCATTCCCCCCCCAACACACACACAATCTCCCCCATTACCCCCCCCCCACACACACACACAATCTCCCCCATTCCCCCCCACACACACACAATCTCCCCCATTCCCCCCCACACACACACAATCTCCACCATTCCCCCCCCCCACACATACAATCTCCCCCATTCCCCCCCACACACACACACACAATCTCCCCCATTCCCCCCCCCACACACACACACAATCTCCCTCATCCCCCCCCCCACACACACACAATCTCCCCCATTCCCCCCCCACACACACACACAATCTCCCCCATTCCCCCCCCACACACACACACAATCTCCCCCATTCCCCCCCCACACACACACACAATCTCCCCCATTCCACCCCCACACACACACACAATCTCCCTCATTCCCACCGCACACACACAATCTCCCCCATTCCCCCCCCCCCACACACACAATCTCCCCCATTCTCCCCCACACACAATCACCCCCATTCCCCCCACACACACACAATCTCCCCCACTCCCCCCACACACACACACTCAATCTCCCCCACTCCCCCCACACACACACACTCAATCTCCCCCATTCCCCCCCCCACACACACAATCTCCCCCATTCTCCCCCACACACAATCTCCCCCATTCCCCCCACACACACACAATCTCCCCCACCACTCCCTCCACACACACACAATCTCCCCCATTCCCCCCACACACACACACATTCTCCCCCATTCCCCCCCCACACACACACACAATCTCCCCCATTCCCCCCCACACACACACAATCTCCCCCATTCCCCCCACACACACACAATCTCCCCCACTCCCCCCACACACACACACTCAATCTCCCCCACTCCCCCCACACACACACACTCAATCTCCCCCATTCCCCCCCCCCCCACACACACACACAATCTCCCCCATTCCCACCCCCACACACACACACACACAATCTCCCCCATTCCCCCCCCCACACACACACACACACAATCTCCCCCATTCCCCCCCCCCACACACACACAATCTCCCCATTCCCCCCCCCACATTCACACAATCTCCCCATTCCCCCCCCACACACACACAATCTCCCCCATTCCAACCCCCACACACACACAATCTCCCCCATTCCCACCGCACACACACAATCTCCCCCATTCCGCCCCCCACACACACAATCTCCCCCATTCTCCCCCACACACAATCATCCCCATTCCCCCCCCACACACACACAATCTCCCCAATTCCCCCCACTCACACACAATCTCCCCCACTCCCTCCACACACACACACAATCTCCCCCATTCCCCCCACACACACACACATTCTCCCCCATTCCCCCCACACACACACACATTCTCCCCAATTCCCCCCACACACACACAATCTCCCCCATTCCCCCCCCCACACACACACAATCTCCCCCATTCCCCCCCCCGACACACACACACAATCTCCCCCATTCCCCCCACACACACAATCTCCCCCATTCTCCCCCACACACAATCTCCCCCATTCCCCCCCACACACAATCTCCCCCATTCCCCCCAACACACAATCTCCCCCATTCCCCCCAACACACAATCTCCCCCATTCCCCCCAACACACAATCTCCCCATTCCCCCCCACACACACACACAATCTCCCCATTCCCCCCCACACACACACAATCTCCCCCATTCCCCCCCACAGACACACACAATCTCCCCCATTCCCCCCCCACACACACACAATTTCCCCCATTCCCCCCCAAACACACACACAATCTCCCCCATTCCCCCCCATCCACACACACAATCTCCCCCATTCCCCCCGACACACACACACAATCTCCCCCATCCCCCCACCCACACACACACACAATCTCCCCCATTCCCCCCCACACACACACAATCTCCCCCATTCTCCCCCACACACAATCTCCCCCATTCCCCCCCACACACAATCTCCCCATTCCCCCCCACACACAATCTCCCCCATTCCCCCCACACACAATCTCCCCCATTCCCCCCCACACACACACACAATCTCCCCCATTCCCCCCCCACACACACACACAATCTCCCCCCATTCCCCCCCCACACACACAATCTCCCCCATTCCCCCCCCACACACACAATCTCCCCCACTCCCTCCACACACACACACACAATCTCTCCCATTCCCCCCCACACACACACACAATCTCCCCCATTCCCCCCACACACACACATTCTCCCCCATTCCCCCCACACACACACACAATCTCCCCCATTCCCACCCCACACACACAATCTCCCCCATTCCCCCCCCCCACACACACACAATCTCCCCCATTCCCCCCCCACACACACACACAATCTCCCCCATTCCCCCCCCACACACATAATCTCCCCCATTCCCCCCCCACACACACAATCTCCCCCATTGCCCCCCCACACACACACACAATCTCCCCCATTCCCCCCCCACACACACACACAATCTCCCCCATTCCCCCCCCACACACACACACAATCTACCCCATTCCCCCCCCACACACACACAATCTCCCCCATTCCCCCCCCACACACACACAATCTCCCCCATTCCCCCCCCACACACACACAATCTCCCCCATTCCCCCCCCCCACACACACACAATCTCCCCCATTCCTCCCCCACACACACACAATCTCCCCCATTCCCTCCCCCACACACACACACAATCTCCCCCATTCCCCCCCCCAACCACACAATCTCCCCCATCCCCCCCCACACACACACACACAATCTCCCCCATTCCCCCACCCACGCACACACAATCTCCCCCATCACCCCCCCCCACACACACACAATCTCCCCCATTCCCCCCCCCACACACACACAATCTCCCCCATTCCCCCCCACACACACACAATCTCCACCATTCCCCCCCCCCACACATACAATCTCCCCCATTCCCCCCCACACACACACACACACTATCTCCCCCATTCCCCCCCACACACACACACAATCTCACCCATTCCCTCCCCCACACACACACACAATCTCCCCCATTCCCCCCCCAACCACACAATCTCCCCCATCCCCACCCACACACACACAATCTCCCCATTCCCCCCCCCACGCACACACAATCTCCCCCATTACCCCCGCCCACACACACACAATCTCCCCCATTCCCCCCCCACACACACACAATCTCCCCATTCCCCCCCACACACACACAATCTCCACCATTCCCCCCCCCACACATACAATCTCCCCCATTCCCCCCCACACACACACACACACACTATCTCCCCATTCCCCCCCACACACACACACAATCTCCCCCATTCCCCCCCCACACACCCAAAATCTCCCCCATTCCCCCCCCACACACACACACACAATCTCCCCCATTCCCCCCCCACACACACACAATCTCCCCCATTCCCCCCCACACACACACACAATCTCCCCAATTCCCCCCACACACACACACACAATGTCCCTCATTTCCCCCCCCACACACACACACACACAATCTCCCCCATTCCCCCCCACACACACACACAATCTCCCCCATTCCCCCCACACACACACACAATGTGCCCCATTCCCCCCACACACACACACAATGTGCCCCATTCCCCCCCCACACACAGACACAATCTCCCCCATTCCCCCCCACACACACACACACAATGTCCCTCATTTCCCCCCCCACACACACACACACAATCTCCCCATTCCCCCCCACACACACACACAATCTCCCCCATTCCCCCCACAAACACACACAATCTCCCCCATTCCCCCCCACACACACACAATGTGCCCCATTCCCCCCCACACACAGACACAATCTCCCCCATTCCCCCCCACACACACACACAATGTGCCCCATTCCCCCCCACACACAGACACAATCTCCCCCAATCCCTCCACACACACACATACAATCTCCCCATTCCCCCCCACACACACACACAATCTCCCCCATTCTCCGCCACACACAATCTCCCCCATTCCCCCCCACACACAATCTCCCCCATTCCCCCCCCACACACCCAAAATCTCCCCCATTCCCCCCCCACACACACACACACAATCTCCCCCATTCCCCCCACACACACACACAATCTTCCCCATTCCCCCCACACACACACACACAATCTCCCCCATTCCCCCCCCCCACACACACAATCTCCCCAATTCCCCCCACACACACACACACAATGTCCCTCATTCCCCCCCCACACACACACACACACAATCTCCCCCATTCCCCCCCACACACACACACAATCTCCCCCATTCCCCCCACACACACACACAATCTCCCCCATTCTCCCCCACACACGATCACCCCCATTCCCCCCACACACACACACAATCTCCCCCATTCCCCCCACACACACACAATCTCCCCCACTCCCTCCACACACACACACACAATCTCCCCATTCCCCCCCACACACACACACAATCTCCCCCATTCTCCCACACACAATCTCCCCCATTCCCCCCCACACACAATCTCCCCCATTCCCCCCCACACACACACAATCTCCCCCATTCCCCCCCCACACACACACAATCTCCCCCATTCCCCCCCGACACACACACACAATCTCCCCCATTCCCCCCACACACACACACACAATGACCCCCATTCCCCCCCCCCACACACACAATCTCCCCCATTTCCCACCCCACACACACACACAATCTCCCCATTCCCCCCCACACACACACCCAATCTCCCCCATTCCCGCCCACACAGACACAATCTCCCCATTCCCCCCCCCACACACACAATGTCCCCCATTCCCCCCCCACACACACACAATCTCCCCCATTCCCCCCCCGAAACACACACACAATCTCCCCCATTCCCCCCACACACACACACACACACAATCTCCCCCATTCCCCCCCCCCACACACACACACAATCTCCCCCATTTCCCGCCCCACACACACACACAATCTCCCCATTCCCCCCCCCCACACACACAATCTCCCCCATTCTCCCCCACACACAATCTCCCCCATTCACCCCCACACACAATCTCCCCCATTCCCCCCCACACACACACACAATCTCCCCCATTCCCCCCACACACACACACAATCTCCCCCATTCCCCCCCACACACACACACAATCTCCCCCATTCCCCCCCATACACACACACAATCTCCCCCATTCCCCCCGACACACACACACAATCTCCCCCATCCCCCCACCCACACACACACAATCTCCCCCATTCCCACCCACACACACACACAATCTCCCCCATTCTCCCCCACACACAATCTCCCCCATTCCCCCCCACACACAATCTCCCCCATTCCCCCCAACACACAATCTCCCCCATTCCCCCCAACACACAATCTCCCCATTCCCCCCCACACACACACACAATCTCCCCCATTCCGCCCCCACACACACAATCTCCCCCACTCCCTCCACACACACACACACAATCTCTCCCATTCCCCCCCCCACACACACAATCTCCCCCATTCTCCCCCACACACAATCTCCCCCATTCCCCAACACACACAATCTCCCCCATTCCCCCCCACACACACAAAATCTCCCCCATACCCCCCCCACACACACACAATCTCCCCCATTCTCCCCCACACACAATCACCCCCATTCCCCCCACACACACACACAATCTCCCCCATTCCCCCCCCACACACACAATCTCCCCCACTCCCTCCACACACACACAATCTCCCCCATTCCTCCCACACACACACACATTCTCCCCCATTCCCCCCACACACACACACAATCTCCCCCATTCCCCCCCACACACACACAATCTCCCCCATTCCCCCCCCACACACACAATCTCCCCCACTCCCCCCACACACACACACTCAATCTCCCCCACTCCCCCCACACACACACACTCAATCTCCCCCATTCCCCCCCCCCACACACACACACAATCTCCCCCATTCCCCCCCACACACACACACACACAATCTCCCCCATTCCCCCCCCCACACACACACAATCTCCCCCATCCCCCCCACCAAATTCACACAATCTCCCCCATTCCCCCCACCACACACACACAATCTCCCCCATTCCAACCCACACACACACACAATCTCCCCCATTCCCAACGCACACACACAATCTCCCCCATTCCGCCCCCCACACACACAATCTCCCCCATTCTCCCCCACACACAATCTCCCCCACTCCCTCCACACACACACACACACAATCTCTCCCATTCCCCCCCACACACACACAATCTCCCCCATTCTCCCCCACACACAATCTCCCCCATTCCCCAACACACACAATCTCCCCCATTCCCCCCCACACACACAAAATCTCCCCCATACCCCCCCCACACACACAATCTCCCCCATTCTCCCCCACACACAATCACCCCCATTCCCCCCACACCCACACACAATCTCCCCCATTCCCCCCACACACACACACAATCTCCCCATTCCCCCCACACACACACGCAATCTCCCCCATTCCCCCCACACACACACAATCTCCCCCACTCCCTCCACACACACACAATCTCCCCCATTCCCCCCACACACACACACATTCTCCCCCATTCCCCCCCACACACACACACAATCTCCCCCATTCCCCCCCCCACACACACACAATCTCCCCCATTCCCCCCCCCACACACACACAATCTCCCCCATTCCCCCCACACACACCCAATCTCCCCCACTCCCCCCACACACACCCACTCAATCTCCCACACTCCCCCCACACACACACACTCAATCTCCCCCATTCCCCCCACAACACACACACACACACAATCTCACCCATTCCCCCCCCCCCCACACACACACACAATCTCCCCCATTCCCCCCCACACACACACACAATCTCCCCCATTCCCCCCCCCACACACACACAATCTCCCCCATCCCCCCCACCACATTCACACAATCTCCCCCATTCCCCCCCACACACACACAATCTCCCCCATTCCAACCCACACACACACACAATCTCCCCCATTCCCACCGCACACACACAATCTCGCCCATTCCGCCCCCCACACACACAATCTCCCCCATTCTCCCCCACACACAATCACCCCCATTCCCCCCACACACACACACAAACTCCCCCATTCCCCCCACACACACACAATCTCCCCCACTCCCTCCACACACACACACAATCTCCCCCATTCCCCCCACACACACACACATTCTCCCCCATTCCCCCCACACACACACAATCTCCCCCATTTCCCCCCCACACACACACAATCTCCCCCATTCCCCCCCCCGACACACACACACAATCTCCCCCATTCCACCCACACGCACACACACAATCTCCCCCATTCCACCCACACGCACACACAATCTCCCCCATTCCCCCCCACACACACACACAATCTCCCCCATTCCCCCCCCACACACACACAATCTCCCCCATTCCCCCCCCCACACACACACAATCTCCCCCATTCCCCCCCACACACACACACAATCTCCCCCATTCCCCCCCACACACAGACACAATCTCCCCCATTCACCCCCCCACACACACACAATCTCCCCATTCCCCCCCCGACACACACAATCTCCCCCATTCTCCCCCACACACAATCTCCCCCATTCACCCCCACACACAATCTCCCCCATTCCCCCCCCACACACACAATCTCCCCCATTGCCCCCCCCACAAACACAATCTCCCCCATTCTGCCCAAAAAAACAATCTCCCCCATTCCCCCCCACACACATACAATCTCCCCCATTCCCCCCACACACACACACACAATCTCCCCCACTCCCCCCACACACACACAATCTCCCCCACTCCCCCCACACACACACACACACAATCTCCCCCATTCCCCCCGCACACACACACACAATCTCCCCCATTCCCCCCCCACACACACACACAATCTCCCCCATTTACCCCCCCACACACACACACAATCTCCCCCATTCTGCCCCACACACAATCTCCCCCATTCCCCCACACACACACACAATCTCCCCCATTCCCCCCACACACACACACAATCTCCCCCACTCCCCCCACACACACACACAATCTCCCCCACTCCCCCCCCACACACACACACATAATCTCCCCCATTCCCCCCCCACACATACACACAATCTCCCCCATTCCCTCGACCCCACATACACACACAATCTCCCCCATTCCCCCCCCCACACACACACACACACACAATCTCCCCCATTCCCCCCCCCCCCACACACACACACACAATCTCCCCCATTCCCCCCCCCCCACACACACACACAATCTCCCCCATTCCCCCCCCACACACACACACACAATCTCCCCCATTCCTCCCACAGACACACACAATCTCCCCCATTCCCCCCACACACACACACAATTTCCCCCATTCCCGCCCACACACACACACAATCTCCCTCATTCCCCCCCATACACACACACAATCTCCCCCATTCCCCCCGACACACACACACAATCTCCCCCATCCCCCCACCCACACACACACACAATCTCCCCCATTCCCCCCCACACACACACAATCTCCCCCATTCCCCCCCCACACACAATCTCCCCCATTCCCCCCCAACACACAATCTCCCCCATTCCCCCCCACACACACACACAATCTCCCCCATTCCCCCCACACACACACAATCTCCCCCACTCCCTCCACACACACACACACAATCTCTCCCATTCCCCCTCACACACACACACAATCTCCCCCATTCCCCCCACACACACACATTCTCCCCCATTCCCCCCCCACACACACACAATCTCCCCCATTCCCCCCCACACACACACACATCTCCCCCATTCCCCCCCCACACACACAATCTCCCCATTCCCCCCCCCACACACACACACACAATCTCCCCCATTCCCCCCCACACACACACACACACAATCTCCCCCATTCCCCCCCCACACACACACACACAATCTCCCCCAATTCCCCCCCCCACACACACAATCTCCCCCATTCCCCCCCACACACACACACACAATCTCCCCCATTCCCCCCCCCACACACACACAATCTCCCCCATTCCTCCCCCACACACACACAATCTCCCCCATTCCTCCCCCACACACACACAATCTCCCCCATTCCCTCCCCCACACACACACACAATCTCCCCCATTCCCCCCCCCAACCACACAATCTCCCCCATCCCCCCCCCCACACACACACACAATCTCCCCCATTCCCCCCCCAACACACACACACAATCTCCCCCATTCCCCCCCCAACACACACACAATCTCCCCCATTACCCCCCCCACTCACACACACACAATCTCCCCCATTCCCCCCCACACACACACAATCTCCCCCATTCCCCCCCACACACACACAATCTCCACCATTCCCCCCCCCACACATACAATCTCCCCCATTCCCCCCCACACACACACACACACTATCTCCCCCATTCCCCCCCCCACACACCCAAAATCTCCCCCATTCCCCCCCCCACACACACACACAATCTCCCCCATTCCCCCCACACACACACACAATCTCCCCCATTCCCCCCCCACACACACACAATCTCCCCAATTCCCCCCACACACACACACACAATGTCCCTCATTCCCCCCCCCCCACACACACACACAATCTCCCCCATTCCCCCCCACACACACACAATCTCCCCATTCCCCCCCACACACACACACAATCTCCCCCATTCCCCCCCACACACACACACAATCTCCCCCATTCCCCCCCACACACAGACACAATCTCCCCATTCCCCCCCCACACACAGACACAATCTCCCCCAATCCCTCCACACACACACACACAATCTCCCCATTCCCCCCCACACACACACACAATCTCCCCCATTCTCCCCCACACACAATCTCCCCCATTCCCCCCCACACACAATCTCCCCCATTCCCCCCCCACACACACACAATCTCCCCCATTCCACCCCCACACACACACAATCTCCCCCATTTCCCCCCCCGACACACACACACAATCTCCCCCATTCTCCACCACACACAATCTCCCCCATTCACCCCCACACACAATCTCCCCCATTCCCCCCCACACACACACACAATCTCCCCCATTCCCGCCCACACACACACACAATCTCCCCCATTCCCCCCCATACACACACACAATCTCCCCCATTCCCCCCGACACACACACACAATCTCCCCCATCCCCCCACCCACACACACACACAATCTCCCCCATTCCCCCCCACACACACACAATCTCCCCCATTCTCCCCCACACACAATCTCCCCCATTCCCCCCCACACACAATCTCCCCCATTCCCCCCCACACACAATCTCCCCCATTCCCCCCAACACACAATCTCCCCCATTCCCCCCACACACACACACAATCTCCCCCATTCCCCCCCCCACACACACAATCTCCCCCCACTCCCTCCACACACACACACACAATCTCTCCCATTCCCCCCCACACACACACACAATCTCCCCCATTCCCCCCACACACACACATTCTCCCGCATTCCCCCCACACACACACACAATCTCCCCCATTCCCCCCCACACACACACACAATCTCCCCCATTCCCCCCCCACACACACAATCTCCCGCATTCACCCCCCCACACACACACACACAATCTCCCCCATTCCCCCCCCACACACACACACACAATCTCCCCCATTCCCCCCCCACACACACACACACACAATCTCCCCCATTCCCCCCCCACACACACAATCTCCCCCATTCCCTCCCACACACACACACAATCTCCCCCATTCCCCCCCACACACACACACAATCTCCCCCATTCCCTCGCCCACACACACACAATCTCCCCATTCCCTCCCCCACACACACACACAATCTCCCCCATTCCCCCCCCCAACACACACACACAATCTCCCCCATTCCCCCCCCAACACACACACAATCTCCCCCATTACCCCCCCCCCACACACACACACAATCTCCCCCATTCCCCCCCCACACACACACAATCTCCCCCATTCCCCCCCACACACACACAATCTCCACCATTCCCCCCCCCCACACATACAATCTCCCCCATTCCCCCCCCCACACACACTATCTCCCCCATTCCCCCCCCACACACCCAAAATCTCCCCCATTCCCCCCCCCCACACACACACACAATCTCCCCCATTCCCCCCACACACACACACAATCTCCCCATTCCCCCCCCCCACACACACACAATCTCCCCAATTCCCCCCACACACACACACACAATGTCCCTCATTCCCCCCCCCACACACACACAATCTCCCCCATTCCCCCCCACACACACACAATCTCCCCCATTCCCCCCCACACACACACACAATCTCCCCCATTCCCCCCCACACACACACACAATCTCCCCCATTCCCCCCCACACACAGACACAATCTCCCCCATTCCCCCCCACACACAGACACAATCTCCCCCAATCCCTCCACACACACACACACAATCTCCCCATTCCCCCCCCCCCCCCCCCCCCCCCCCCCCCCCCCCCCCCCCCCCCCCCCCCCCCCCCCCACACACACACACAATCTCCCCCATTCTCCCCCCCACACACATTCTCCCCCATTCCCCCCCCACACAATCTCCCCCATTCCCCCCCCACACACACACAATCTCCCCCATTCCCCCCCCACACACACAATCTCCCCCATTCCCCCCCCGACACACACACACAATCTCCCCCATTCTCCCCCACACACAATCTCCCCCATTCACCCCCACACACAATCTCCCCCATTCCCCCCCCCCCACACAACACACACAATCTCCCCCATTCCCCCCCCACACACACCACACACAATCTCCCCCATTCCTCCACAGACACACACAATCTCCCCATTCCCCCCACACACACACACAATTTCCCCCATTCCCGCCCACACACACACACAATCTCCCCCATTCCCCCCCACACACAATCTCCCCCATTCCCCCCCACACACAATCTCCCCCATTCCCCTCCACACACACACACAATCTCCCCCATTCCCCCCCCCACACACACACACAATCTCCCCCATTCCTCCCACAGACACCACAATCTCCCCCATTCCCCCCACACACACACACAATTTCCCCCATTCCCCCCCCCCCACACCCACACAATCTCCCCCATTCCCCCCCCCCACACACACACAATCTCCCCCATTCCCCCCCACACACACACACAATCTCCCCCATTCCCCCCCCCCCCCCCACACAATCTCCCCCCCTCCCCCCCCCCCCCCACACCCCTCTCCCCCATTCCCCCCCCCCCCCCACAATCTCCCCCATCCCCCCCCCACCCCCCCCACACACCCCCCCCCCCTTCCCCCCCCCCCCCCCCCCCCCCCACCCCCCCTCCCCCCCCACCCCCCCCCCCACCCCCCCCCCCACCCCCCCCACCCCCCACCCCCCCCCCCCACCCCCCCCACCCCACCCCCCCTCCCCCCCCACCCCACCCCCCTCTCCCCCCTCCCCCCCCCCCACACACCCAACTCCCCCATCCCCCCCCCCCCCCCCCCCCCCCCCCCCCCACCCCCCCCCTCCCCCCCCCCCCCCCCCCACCCACCCCCCCATCCCCCCCACCCCCCCCCCCCCCTCTCCCCCCCCCCCTCCCCCCCCCCACACCCCCCCCCTCCCCCTCCCCCCCCCACCACACACAATCTCCCCATTCTCCCCCACACACAATCTCCCCCATTCCCCCCCCACACACACATCTCCCCCATTCCCCCCCCCCACACACACACACAATCCCCCCCATTCCCCCCCCCCACACACACACACACTCCCCCCATTCCCCCCCCCGACACACACACACAATCTCCCCCATTCCCCCCCCACACACACAATCTCCCCCATTCACCCCCACCACACACAATCTCCCCCATTCCCCCCCCCACACCACACAATCTCCCCATTCCCCCCCCCACACACACACACAATCTCCCCCATTCCCCCACCCACAGCACACACACAATCTCCCCATTCCCCCCACACACAACACAATCTCTCCCCCATTCCGCCCCCCACACACACACAATCTCCCCATTCCCCCCCACACACACACACAATCTCCCCCATTCTCCCCCCCCACACCAATCTCCCCCATTCCCTCCCCAACACACAATCTCCCCCATTCCCCCCCACACACACACACAATCTCCCCCATTCCCCCCACACACACACACAATCTCCCC